>NW_026924392.1:0-24126 GCF_032062105.1 Saccostrea cuccullata
ATTCTTGGAATATATTAAAAATGTTAATTGATTTAGCAACATGCAATGATCACCTTGCATGTGCATGCACGTGCTTTTGCGTGCAGTGCATTAAATGACAAAAAGTTTATATCATTGCGGCTTTTGAAATTTTTTTTATAAAATCCTGCAATACTGAGCATATTCAAAGAGTTTTAAAGGAAATTGGCACAAAAAGGGAGTTGGGGAGCGTTTGGGGAACATCTGTAACGGTCCCCGTTACAATTAGAACTAGTTACATTTCACTTTGACTTTTATCCTTCTTCATTTTGCCCTTACTTCTATGTTGCGTTATTCTTGTAAATTCATTTTACTTTCTTTTAAATTGATACAGTTTCTTAAATGATTTTAAGTATTACGAACGTAAACTCAATCACGCAAACAATGAAGCATATTCAATGAAGAGGAATACAAGTTGTCCGAATTTAGTGCCGCATTATAACGCTAGGTGGCAGGGGTGTTCGCTAAGAGTGTTGGTAAAATTTGGTAAGCAAACCCGTGCCGGGGTTATTCGATTTTTTTCAATTTTTTGCCTTAATACTTTATAGGCCCTAAATCAAACTTAAATTTCTTAAAGACTGATGTTTGTTATAAGTCCAGGTATGTACCCGATACATGCCATTCCCTCGGAAGTCTCGCTAGATGGTAAGATTTCCCCTGGAAGACTGACTACATAGTGATGCTTCCTTCGGAAGACTATACAGTGGGACTCCCCCCAGGGAAGTTTCAATATATAGCTAGTCTTCCGTAGGAAATCTCGCTATATATAGCAATTCGCCCCCATTCCTAGCAACCCCTCCCCCGAATAGTTTTTTTTAATCGTAAAACAAATCGTAAAACAATGTTTATATATACCAACGTTTTCAGTTTTTGAAGAAAATTTATCCGTTCTATCAGGGACCTATATACTAGTATAGTATATAGGTCCCTGGTTCTATATGAATAAATATTTAGATAATATCATTTTAATAGTGTTTTAAAATTAAATCATTTAACCATTTAGTTAAACACAGATAATCTTCACGATACATATGGATAATGCCCTTCTCCTCCCCCACCCACCCCTTTGGATGCAGTCGCCCGCGTGGCACTGCGGTTACGGCGTCTGCTCTATATAGAGTCACAAAGTACAGTAGTAAGGAGTCGACCAATACGTCGTGGGTTCCAATCCCACCGTAGGATGTGGAGTTTTGTCCTTCGGATGAGATCTAGACCGTATTATCCGAGGTCCCGTGTCGCACTAGGTGCTGGCACGAAAATAGATCCCTGACACTGCTCAATGGCTTTAAGTGCCGAGTATATAGGACAAATTTGCAGCTCTCCACCGGCAAGAGGTGGTTCTCCATTTGAGTGAAAAATTCTCGAAAAGGAAATTATACAATGCACAATCACACCACCAAAGTCTCAATATATATACTGACTTCCGGGTGGACGACCTCCTATGGGGTAAGTTTCATCGGTAGAGGGGAAGGTGGCCACGAAACATTTTCCTAAACGTATTTTTTTAAAGTAAAATTTACTACTGGAAAAGTTCAGCGAAAGGCTTGTTGCCCCCCCCCCCCATCCCTTATCCCTTACACTTTTTGTTGCAGTACTAATAGTCAATATATATATATATATATATATATATATATATATATATATATATATATATATATATATATATATATATATATATATATATATATATATATATATATATATATATATATATTTAAAGTCATATACTTAGTGGCATATGAGTAAAATTTATTACTGAAAAAAGCTGACGACCCCCACCCCCTCCCCTTCACCACCACCAAATAGAAATTTAGAGTTTTAAGATTTTTTTTAGCTCTCCTGGTTGATGACAAACACGGTGCGTACTAAAGATATTTCTTTATTGAAAAGTGAGTGCTATTTTAATATAAAATATTAACGCAGAAAAAAGACCGGGGTGTTTCTAGTATGCCTGGGTGCATGTAGTCTGTTTCAGACTTCGCCTTCCATGCGCGGATCTAGAGGGGGGGGGGGGGGGGTAGGACCCCCTGGAATTAACAAGGTTACTAAAACAAGGAAAAAAAGTTACCCCCCCCCCCCCCGAAATAGAATTTTGTTGTTTGAGCGAGTTTCGGTTTTTTTTTCTTATTCTGGGATTGGATTTTTTTTTAACTTGGCCCCCCCCCCCCCGGAAAAAAATTCTGGATCTGCGCCTGCCTACCCATAACGCTCCTCACTCCTTTGTTAAGCCCTGTCCCTAGAATCATGCGCATCAGCAGTTACTATCTGTCTAGAAATAAAGTTCAGTTCAGTGGAAGGTTCTGAAAAACAACCCAATTTATAAGGGTTAAGGACATTGGCAAGTCACGGTTTTTCGGAGAAAAAGGATTTATATCATCGGTTTTTTCTATTATAAAACTCATCGGATCACCTCGCCCTTTTCCGTCGCACACTAGAAAAATTCTAGATACAAAATGAAAACCAACAAAGCGTATTTTATAAAGGTAAACAAAAACGCACGTGCTCCCTACAACACCTGTTCAACGGGTAGAATCATCTCTACAGCAAGAACGAAAAACGGTGATTGATTTGTTGTATATTATATTCAGGGACAGGCAGTAAACAGTGTTCATCAGGCTGTAACTTGATTTACCGTGGTTATACTGGACAAAGATACATGTGTTAATTGCTAGTAGCTCCTATAACTGTATAAGATCGTGCTAAGGAAGCAACCTTTAGTAACTGCAAACATATATTAAAAACAAATCCATACCAATGTTTTATGATAATTTGTTTCCAGTAAGGTAAATTACATAATTAACGGAAATAGTTGAGCAGTTTATGAATCCATATACAAATTAGATGTTAAGGGAAGTAACTCTAAAATAAAGAACAGTGTTGGCAGATCTGTGTCATGTTTCTAAATTTACATTTTCAGTCATGGTATCTAGATATCATTCAAAATGAGGATACAATAATGTATATATTACATAAACATTCTGAAATAAATGGGTTTTGGAAAAAAAATATGGTAAAAAATTATGTAGGTACTTTTTATGAACATTTTACATAGGAAATGCATTGAGAACTGTAAGAACATTGATTTGACAAAATCTTAAAAGGGAGGGTGGCTTGGTGGGTAAGATATACCAGAATATAAAACGTTTCATACCATTACACCTGCTCAAGAATTCTTCAAAAATTCTATACTAAAGTCAGGAACCTTGCCAATGTCCTTAACTAGTATCAAAATATTTAACATTTTTATATTAATTACCGGTAAACTGTAATTCAAATATCCATCAAATAAATAAAGTAGAGTTATATTTTTCAGGCGAGATGTAGCATCGTTTTTGAAAGTGGGGAGGGGGGCAACAAGAGAATAGATATTCAGGCTACCCGGCTGAAAACAACTTGACAAGCGCAAAATAAACCCCAGGAAATTGTCCAAACTTGAAAATACATAGGCGTCGGAACCGGGGAGGGGGGCTTAGCCCCCACTTCTTTTCAAAGATAGACTTAGTATATATAGACATTGAACATTCCTGCGTAGGTTTAGCCCCCCCCCCACTTTCCATAGGCACGATGCAGTAAAGGTTTAAAATGGGGAAAGTGGTGGTATTTAGAAAAAAAAAAAAAATTGGCACTGGAGTTCGAACCTTCAACTCACCCCCATTCCACCCCTTCTCACGAAATAGAATTTTTGTGTTTAATTTGGAAAATGGAAATTTTTTTTGGCTTGTCAGGTCTTTTTTTTGAAGGTCTAAAAAATTTTTTTACACTTACCCCCCCCCCCCCCCCCCAATTTCAATTAGCTTCCGACGCCAATGAATTCCTATTTCGGGGGCGGGGGTGGGTTCTGAGTTAGATTCAAATTCTTCTATAGATTCAAATTTAAATTTTCTTCCTACTATACGTACTACATTTACTTATTTGACCCTTACTCTTAAAGTGGGTCGGCCTTTTAATTAACATATTCAGTATACCGGTAGTATAAAGTTTTGTCTGAAAAAAAGAAGCCGCTTTTCCTGTGTGCCCAGAGAAAATAAATATGGAGTTTCCATCATTGGATCGGGAGACCGGATCCAGCCCTCAGAAGTTCCATTGATAAAGTATTAAGGCGTATTAAATAATCTCAAATAAACCGACCCGGTTTTACCAACACTCGTAGCGAACACTACGCCACCTAGCGTTATAATGCCGCACTAAATTTTGACGGTTTGACAACTTCCATTCGTCTTCATTGAATATGCTTCATTGTTGGCGTGATTTAATTAACATTCGTAGTAGAGATAATGCTAATAATTTATTAAAGAAACTGTTTAAGTTTAAAAGAAAGTATTATATTTTGAACTTGTGTAAAAAAAAAAAAAATTATATAACTTTTATCATCTCTACAGTGCATACTAAAGAGTTGTTATACTGTGTTTTTGTGTGTGTGTGTGTGTGTGTGTGTGGGGGGGGGGGGTTGCAAGTGGGTTGATCTGCCCTTGGATCTAAATTGATTTAAAGCTACATTGTAACACCTATTATATAATACACATTTTGTGGGAATGTATTTTTACCACTGAAGTAAACAGCAGTACTGTGTGTTCATTATATTTATGCCCGCGTAAACGAAGTTTCGGGGGGTATATATTTTTCTCATGTCCGTCCTTCTGTCTATCTGTCTCTCTGTTTGTTTGTCCGCAAAAACTTTAACCTTGCCCATAACTTTTGATGTAATGAAGCTTTGACTTTCATATTTGACATGTGTATTCCTTGTGACAAGAACTTTCTTTGGGTACCATCAAATTTGACCTTTTGACCTCGAACTTGGAGTTTGACCCACTTTTACACAAAATTTCAAACTTTTATTTTTTCATATCTTTTGAACAGTAGATACCAGGACTTGTATACTTCATATATGTATTCTTTGAGGCAAGACCTTCCATTGAGTACCAACGACTTTGACTTTTTGATCTTGGAGATTTCTGTACTTTTGAAAAAATCTTTAACATTGGACATAACTTTTGAACGGTAAGGGCTGGGGTTTTCATACTTCACATATGTAATCCATGTGAGAAGACGCTTCTACGGATACCAAGAACTTTGACCCGTTTACTTTGGAATTTGACATGTTTTTCAAATACAACCTTCAACATAATTTTTGAGGGGTTAGAACTGGGGCGTTCATACTTCACATATTTAGTTCAATATTAATAAACTAAAACTTTTGACAAAATGTTAAGTAAAATATGTGTAAAAGACTTGCTGTTGCATATACTGTAACTTCTCTAAAAAGCAAATTGCCCAATTTTATATTTAACAGTTTTGGGCAGTAGACATTATACTGAAAACAACAAGATCATGTTTCAGAAATCCGTTGAAAAATAATCAACATAGACACATATATATCTCAAATACAATATTGATAAAGAAAAAAAATATATGCCGGTACATTTTCTGTTCATTCTGTTTAAATTGTACTTTTTAAGTTCATTGTGAGTCTTAAATAAAAAAAATGCTGACAATATTCATAATTTCGAAACATGAGCTAATATAAAGGCAATATGAAGCCACTAACTTAGGTGCAAATCGAAAATTGGAAGCGTACAAGCGACTAAATAAGTCGCAAATTAGAGTCCTACAAGGTACAGGTTTTCTTCTCTCTTTCTTTCTTTTCATGTGTTATCTTTTTGTTCCCTTTCTTGCACTTGTAGCTCCAATGCTATTTGCCTCTTTCATATCAGCTTTTAGAGACGTAGAATAATTAAATTTCCTCAGTTAATCCCAATCAAATAGCAGATAACAGTCGGCGGAATTGTAGGAACGTTACAGCCTCGTATATTCAAAAAGTATGTTAGAATCGCATATAAAGTTCTTTTTATATATACACATGTACATTTCTATGTCCAGTTCATAAATAGCACTTTATGTGTCCGATTAGTCCTATTATTCCAATCGTATTCATTTTTATTGAAATGTTGAACAACGCTGATAGCATCAAATTTTAGAGAAAAATTAGGTATTGTTATTACTTAATGCTACTAAAGTCAAGTAAAGATATATAAAAGATATGCAATTTTAATCTTTATCTAGTCAACATACCGCGGGAAATTTTGAAATGGGATTTGAGTGCCAGAGAAAGATTTGTTGAGAGTCTTCGCCATGGAAGAGTAGAAATGTTCCGAGCACGAGGTATGATTGTGGGATGCGCAGGCGCAGGTAAAACAACTCTTCTTAGAAAGCTTCAAAGGAGACACACAGAAGATAATCAACCTACAGAGACAACTGTCGGTCTAGAGGTCCACGAAGATTTGTTTGAAATTAAAGATGGCACGTTATATGGTAATTCTTATTTAGATATCGACATTATTTTTTAAATAGTTTAAAATGATTCCAGAACTCATCCATTTATACTGCTGAAATTTTATATAGATGCACTTGAAGTAAATCTCATTTTGTTTGCATTTTGGAGTAACTGGTTCACATGCTTATATATAATTATTAGTTCGTTTTGTTTCGTTTCGTAACATCAGATTTCCGCGATAGTGAGGGAAATATTCCTACTGAGGTTATCAAAGGCATACTCCATCACAGCAGCCGTGGTACAAAGCTGATCAGTATGACAGACTTTGCTGGACAAGTAGCTTATTACGCATGTCACCAGGTTTACTTGTCAAGGAGAGCGTTTTATATCGTTGTCATGGACATGTCTAAGGGTCTGGAAGATGAAGTTAGAAAATTTGACACTGATCGCCATAATCCTGAAGGATCCTTATTCCATTCCTGGAAATACAAAGGTGAGTTTGAATAAAAACAATGTTTCCATCTTTTAATCCTACACACCAATGGATATTTAATTTCGTCGTATACTTTTTATTTACATATACAACCCTTACTTTTACAACATAACGTTGAACCGATAAAACATCTTTTAAAAAGAGTTTGCCACATTTAAACATTTACAAGGTATAAATTAGTGAAAAAGGGTAAGAATAATGAAATATTTTACATTCCTTAGTATATTGTAAGTATTTATGTATAACATTCAGTTTTATCTTGCTAAGTAAATTTTTTTTATCAAAATACATATACTTTTGATCTGAGTCTCTTTTTCCAAAGGAAAACATAAATAAATATTTATAGCAGAAATGTGAAACTGAGATCAAAAGTGAGTTTTTCGTACGTTTAGTATTCCCAGCTCAGGTCGAGGGGAACCTCTACTTTTAAATTGTATTATTAAAAATGAAAAACTAAAAAGAGGATGACAAGAATCCGGAATTAGCTTTCGAATCAGTAGTTTGGTCACTCGACTATCATACGGAATTATTTATTCAGATACTAAACGCGGGTACGTTAAGGAAGCACATGTCATTTTTCGGGAAAAGAAAATTAAGTTTGATAATTAATTTACTAAAACCGCTGATAAACGTTAAATATTATTATTTATTGCATAAAGATGAAAGACTGTCTAACACAACGACGTGCACCACCGCCATCTCGTGACTTCTATTAATAGCGAAATTTTCCTTAATAAAAAAGCTAACAAAACAACAATACCCCTGAGTTTAATAATTTCTTGAAGAAAATAATGAAGTTGAAAAACATCTGCTTTGACAAAAAAGTGCTGCTAGAATAACACTTCATCAGTAAAATACTTATTCCACACATTTGCACGAAGCCTTACCCAATGATTGATTTTTTTTTTACATATGAATCGAGATTTTTCGCAAAACCATGCTTAACTCGGGATTCTAGCAGCACTTTCCAAGTATTTTAGCAAACTTTGCAGTACAATTCTTATGTTTTGAGATATACAGCTTATTGTTGTTCTGTTGCATTATTTTTGTCACAAATGACAAAGGAAAGGCCGACCGTGATAAGTATATAGCTGACTTTCTTCGAAAGAAAGTATAATCGATGAAAATAAATTACCTGTACTCCATATGAATTTCTCAAAATGTCCACGATATTTGCTTTTAAATCCATTTTACGTATCTTTTTACATGCTATCGAAGACAATTCCTTTTTACACGACATGATCAGTTCTAGAGCTACTTGATGTACACATATGACGTCATCGCTGGTAGATTTTAATCAAAATGACAGAATACAGCATAACAAAATAAGAACATTTCATTTTTGTTAATGTTTAAACGTTTCTACTTTATTATATAGAGTTAAATTACATCTCTAAATACCAATATTATGAAATATTTACATTTAGTGTAATTAAGAAATAAGGTATCATTTTTAAACATCTATAGCTATCGGGATATAAATACGGGTTGGTCACGAGATTAAATTCCATAAAGCCCGAAGGGCTTTATGATGAATTTAATCTCGTACCAACCCGTATTTATAGCCCAATAGATGTTTTAAAATGATACCTTATTACTTATATTTACATTTGTGACTTATTCATACTTTATATTTACCTGATTGTGACTTTTAACGTGTGAAATGCATTATTTTTCAAACCCAACGGCATGTATGTTATCCACTGAACGCGCGTCGATCCTTTATGACGTCACTGAGAAATTACGTCAAACGATTATGTATACGCACATCTATGACCTCTTGACCCCGTACCTGTATTTATTATCGGCCGCAGCAGCGGCCGATCTATTTGTGATTGTGTTAGAAAGTGCACATGGGGAAATGAGACGTTATTTTTCATTAGGCTAGGAAAATATTTCTCAAATGATAACAAGTAAAAATCATGAGTAAAATGTTTTTAAAAATTGCTTTAAACTAAGTAGTAATTGCTGATTCTATGTTTCAGTTTAATTATCATTTCTAATCAGATAATCGATAATTTATTGTTATGTAAAGAGAGTTTACAATAGATACTCCCCAGCCTGGGAGTGTATAAGATATGAAAGGAAATCGTCATGATTTTCCGGATAATAATGAAGCGTAAAAGTGCATGGTGAATAAAAATTATTAAAGAAAATTTCAACCAGTAAAAATTGTTTTGAACATGCTCTAGAGCTGCAAATAAAACAAAGACATTTTTCTACATTTTGCATTGCGCCGTAGCCATGGGCATTATCACGTGACCAAGATCCAGGGTATCAGCACGTGGTTCATCTTGAGAGACCTACATCAATAAATTCTTATCATTTATCGCTGACCTTTTTTAACATTGATGAATCTATTTATAAGCAAATGCGGTAAAATGTCTATTTGTTTTAAATTTATTTAATTATTTATTTTGATTTGAAGACAGCCTAAAATAAAAATGATTCAACTATTTCACCTTTGAATATCTTGCATGGACACTTTGAAAATTGTGAAAAAAATTTCTTTAATGCTAAATATTTCGTTAGCGGCCGATTTGATGCTTTGCATCAATTAAACTTGTACAGTTATAGATACGCGTTGATTTCAGTAGTGTTATATAAAAGAAAACATTTGCAAATGTAAATATTTGTCTTTATTAAATTCATTAGAAATCCACGACGTTCAACTTTCTATAACACACGCGAAACCTTGTCACAACGCGGAAGAATACACAGAAGGAACTACATGTACATGTATTTTTAGTATTTAGGAATACCAAGATGTATATATATTAATTTGACTCAATTTCATTTAAAAAAAACTATCCTTGTAAAATCAACATAAAATACGGCGAAAGTGCATTAAAAACTAATTTGTCATTTTATTTTCTCGCAATGTTAATTTGTGTTATTTAACTTTCCAACGTCACAAACGGCTTTTCAACGTCACCAACGGCTATTACGTTTGTCAAGCACGCCAATACTAAAGAGCGCTAAATTCACATTTAACATGAAGGAAATAGACAATTATGATAAAGAAAAATTAGAGAATGTAAATATAAGCATTGAATTCATATTTTGGGATGTCTTCGGTCCTATAACACACCTGGCCGTGCCGACAAATTATCATACCGCGCTAACGCGCGGTATTCAATTCGTCGGCACGGCCAGGTGTGTTATAGGACCGAGGACATCCAAAAATATGAATTCAATGCTTTTAAAACTTGTGTTCTAGAATTGACGTCATCTCGCCTACTATGACGTCACAATAAAGCAGTGATTTAGTAAAGGTAGAATATTTTGTATGCTTCCCTATTCCCCCCTGCGAATTGATACAAAAAGGAAAATCTTAAATACTACGGGTAGCTTGCAATTAGCTTTCAAAGCAGGAATAAGCGTTTCTGGTTAATGGACGAAGATTAGTCCATGTGTAGCTGTTACTATGGAATTAATATACCATTATAGAATATCACTGAGGGGGTTAGCATGATTCCAGTCACAAAGGACAAGATTATTTCATGAGGTGCAGCTGAGAGAAATAGTCATGATCGAGGGGAACTGAATTCTTGCTAACTCTCCCAATGATTTACTTTTAATTGTTTTTAATATCAATACAAAAAAATGGTGGACACTGGGAAACTGTGGAGATCAGCTTTCGAAGCGGGAATAAGCTCATTGTTTTATATACGGTGATAAATATATCAGAATACATATAGTACTGGTATGCCGATAAACTTAAAATCTAGAGGACCCCGGATAATGGGTTATGAGCTTCCGAAGCAGGGATTTGTTCATTTGACTAACAGGGATTAGTCCATTTTTAGCGATTTCTAGAAACAAAACATCATATTCTACAATCTGATTTTTATATTTGAAACAATCAATAAAGGTATAATAAACACTTACAAAAATCGAACTTTTATGTATATAAAAATCAGCAGAGATATTATAAAACCAAACAGTGCATCAAATGAAGACATGCTTGTATATATTTATTCCTTTCATATTTGTCCCTCAACTTGTACTCAAATGAAAAGGTCATAGTCTTTGAGATGTAAATTAAAGGTGGTCATTAAATGCATACATTAAATTAAGTTATTGATTTTTTCAGACTATTTTCATTTCTGGTTGCAATCCATACAAACATACTGTGATGTCGGAAAAACACACACAATTCTGGAAAGCACTGAGTCAAGAGCTAATTTTCATCCTGTTATTATTGTTGCTTCTCATCCTGTTATTATTGTTGCTTCTCATGCAGATGAAGTGGTAAGAAAACATTACACATCCTACAAAATTATCAAGACAAAAGAAGTTTCCTGATGCTTATTAAGTAGATGTTTAATGATCTAGCATCCTCATATTCAAAAATGTGTCTGTTTACACTATCATGACAATAAGCACATTGCGGCTATGACCGGTTGATAGGGAATACTAACTTCACAGTGACACTTGATCCCACTTGGTTTTCAGAGATCAATGCTTGTTCTTTTCACAATTTCTTTTCTTTATAATCTTTAATTGGACTATGAGGACTGTAGCACTATACAAATGACTAAACTTATCTTTACGAGGGTTGATCCAAAAGTTCGTAGAATTTCTTCATATTTTATTAATTTTTAAGTGAAATTGGTTGAAAATTACAAATGATAATATAGAGACTTGTTGGATATTTTAAATAAAAAAAACTATTTTTGAAAGTAACTCTTTAGCAGTTGTCTTAGAAACGGTTGTTTGGAAATGCAGGGTTTATTGTCATTTTAATTCTTAATACGTGAAATTAGAATAAAACCCTCCTATAAGGTATATAAAACAAAAATTATGTCATTGTTACGATTGCTTGGTCTTTTATAAACCTCTGTGTGAGAGTTTTATTGATTTTATTGGATATTTAGTTTATTAGTTGGAAATTGATTGTTCATCTTCTATTTGTTAGACAACGTCAAATTTCGGTAAAGTCTTAAGTTCTGTGAAAATCACGGAATCACTCTATCTTAAACGCGTATATTATTGACATACTATGCGGAAAAATGCATTTACTTACTGGTTTTCAAGTGGCATAAGAAATTTCAGAAAAATAGAACTTCCTTGGACGTTGATTAAAGGTTTGACCGCCTTTTGTAGGGTCTGTTTTAAATGCCCCCCCCCCTTGACAAATTAAAAACGTTTATGGACTTTGTCCGTTGAAGTACTGTTCTTGACATTGCTACTGAAATCGGAACATCATATGGAAAGATTGGGACTATTTTAAAATATGAGTGAAGAAAGGTTGGTTCGAGCGGATACCAAAGCTTTTCTTCAGAGAAAAAATGGAGAAAGGGTAACATTTTGTAGTATTACGTTATCGAATTGGACATTTTGGTGAGATGCTTCTATAACGTGACGTGACATATCAAACTTGACGTAACGTTGAAGTCTTCCCCGGGTTTCACAACAATTAATCTATCTTCAGAAAGCTCTTGTGAACTTATTGGTAATTGGGAAGTGGTGAAAGAAGATGGGCGAACAAGGCGGGCAGAATGCCTATAGTGTCAGAAATTAAGAAATCATATTAAATATGTGAATTGATTATTTAAATTAACTTATAATTATTGAAATTTTTGAAATTATGAGAAAAAAAAACTTTTTTGAGAGTGAAAAAAATCTCGTAAAAAATGTCTTTCATAAAATTATTAGATGGTATTCGTGGGATTCGAACCCTATCAATAAAAATCCGACGTATCAATAGCATACTGCTTTGAGACTAATGCGTTAACCACTATACTACACCGCTCATGTTGATTTAAGGCATTTAAATCATGTTTGTGATATGACCCGCGACTTAATGGACTTGAAGTATTTCTCGGAAAGATGCTAATGTTGTGTCATAAAAGTGTACTTTTAAGGTATAGTGGGTCTTCTCTCCATGTTTTTGAAAACCAAAAAATGTGTATTTTATTGCACACTTTTAGGATCATCTTTCAAAAAAATGGAGAGAAGACCCACCCATATTGAAAAATTTTGTTTAAGTATGAGAAAATGATCGTTTTTGTTCTTTTAAGTGTGTGTAAGCTTTTTCATAGGCAAATATTTTCAGTCCTTGTAAGATTTGTGTAAATTGTAGAGATTTTACATTAAGTATACTTTAATATTAGATGAAATATGACATAAAATTTGAATATAATTGAGATTAATTTTTTTCCCTTCTTATCAGTCGCGCTATAGGCATTCTGCTTGCCTTATACGCCCATCTTCTTTTTTCAATATTATTGCAATATGACTCTATATTATAAATATGCAAGTTGTTTGCCTTCATCAAATCACGATAAAATTTTAGAAAGAAATTCCAACTTCTGGATCAACCCTGGTATATATATTAAAATACCTAACATTAAGCAGTTATACATTGTATTTGTACATTTTGCATTCATTATCATAAATGTAATCCTTTTATATATTTACAAAAACACAAGTAAATCGCTATGGTCTCAAAATGTACAATAAGCAAGATTACTAGGGTACTTTTACGCTTCTTCAACAACACTTCATCTATCAGTTATAAATTAATCTTGTTTAATACTTCAATGGATCTTTTACAGTCTGTATTATACTTATGTAACCGTTAAGGCACTTGGGCCTCTTGTTTTACTATTTGTGGTGTTACTTTTTATTCTATTATTATTTATATGATTTATAACTTATAAACAGCTGTAAGCTAACATATTGAAAGAACAATCTTTTATAATTTTTAAAACAGAAGGAAGATTTGAAGAAGATGTTTTACGAAGAACTAGAAAACTGTTTATCTGATGAACAATCTTTGAAGTACCTGATATCTCGAAGGAGATATTTCACAGTCGAATGCCCACCAAAGAATTTGTCTACAGAACAACAGTACACAATTGAATGCCTCAGACAATGTATAGTGGAAACTGTAGAAAGGATGCCACAGTGGGGAGAGATTATTCCTCTGAAATGGGCAAATCTTGAGAAAGTTTTGATTGAGATGAAGAAAAATAGAAGAAAGGTTATTTCTGTACAACAAATAAAAGAATTAGAAGACGTGGACTTACCTAGCGATAAAGATCTCGATGATGGCCTTCGGTTTTTACATGAAATTGGTCAAATTGTTTATTTTGCTGACGAGAAAATGAAAAATGTGATAATTGTTGACGTTCAATGGTTTGTTGATGCGTTCAAATACATCATAACTGATGAAAATCATCTAGCTAGAAAAGTGAGCAAAAACACACTGATCAACACGGGACGAATTACTGAATCTGAACTGAGTGAAATATGGGAATATACTTCTATTCAGCATAAAGATGATATCTTACCATACATGGACAAACTTGGTTTAATGACAGAAATTCCGGATGATCCTAGCGGTCCAACCTATTACATCCCGAGCATGAACAGAACTGAACTTACTGATGACTGTAGAGATGCAATCAACAAAGGGCAAAAAACATCGATTATGGTGTTCCATTTCAAGACGTACTTGCCACATTTTTTCTTCTTTAGGCTGGTAGTAAACTGCTTTAGGGAATGGAGGGCCCTTGATATGAAGTTCTTTTGTAAAAATGCCGCATTCTACACGGTTGAAGATGCTAGCCATTACATTGCAATTGCTGTTAATAAAACGTCAATCCAGTTACAGGTTTTTACTGCACATAAAGATATGAATCTGCAGTCAGAATGCGTCATACAGATTAGAGATACAGTGGAAAGTCTAATTAACGAAATAACGCAAACTTTTCACAAACACATTGAATATGAGTTGGGGTTTTCTTGTACAGATATAAATATTACAGATGAGGATGACGAGTATTTTTTGAAGAAAAGTCAAATTATAGGCGTAAAAACAATTACTGGGAAAGAAAAAAGACCGTGTCCTAAACATGTTCTCAGAAATCCGCATGAAATAAACAAATATAAAATGATGCAATTCTGGTATAAATAAGTTGTTACTTCCTTTTCACATTCGTAGAAAATAAGAAATACAGTGGAGAGTCTAATTACAGAAATAAAGCAAACTTTTCGCAGACAATCAAAAAACATTACAGATGGGCATAAAGAATTTTTTATTCCGTGAAAGTGATGTCATGAAAGTAGGAACAAATTATATTAAATAGCAAAGGCTTTGTCTAAAGCATACCATGGATAACATGCATCAATTTGACAAACAAGGTAAAACGAGATTCTGGTTCTAAAAAGAAATCATTTTCATTTTTCTTGCTAAATAAAAGAACGTTAAAGTGTATGTCTGATTTGATAAAAATCCTGATTATGTTCAAGGAACATTTTTTTAAATATATTTTTTATGTGTATTAATTTAGAATTATAATTTCAGCTCAGATTTCATTTCATATAAACAAGCTTTACTCATATGTAAGGTGTACGTATCATTTATTTACTCTGATTTGTAAGGATATTGCAGTATTTGACATTCAAATAATGTAAATAATGTATAGAGTGTTAAAATCATTCACGTTTATTCCGTATAGCTAACTTTCATCAGACAGTACATTTGTATTATAAATTCAACATATGTAATCATTTTCCTTTTACAATGTCTTTCAATATGATTAACAGCAAAGTTAGAAAGTAGATAGGATAGTTCTTTTTTAGCTCACCTGAGCCGAAGGCTCAAGTGAGCTTTTCTGATCACATTGTGTCCGTCGTCCGTCCGTCCGTCCGTCCGTCCGTCTGTCCGTAAACTTTTCACATTTTCGACTTCTTCTCAAGAACCACTGGGCCAATTTTGACCAAACTTAGTACAAAGCATGCTTGGGTGAAGGGGAATTTAAATTGTTAAAATGAAGGGCCAAATCCCTTCACAAGGGGAGATAATCAAGAAAAGACAAAAATAGGGTGGGGTCATTAAAAAATCTTCTTCTCAAGAACCACTGGGCCAGAAAAGCTGAAACTTATGTGGAAGCATCATGGAGTATTGTAGATTTTTAATTGTTAAAATCATGACCCCAGGGATTGGGCGGGGCCACAATGGGGAATCAAAGTTTTATATAGATATATATAGGAAAAATCTTTAAAAATCTTTTTCGCAAGACCCACTGTGCCAGAAAAGCTGAAACTGAAGTGAAAGCGTCCTGGGGTAGTGTACATTCTAAATTGTTCAAATCATGACCCCCGGGGATTGGGCGGGCCACAATGGGGAATCAAAGTTTTACATAGAAATATATAGGAAAAATCTTGAAAAATCTTCTTCTCAAGAACTACTTGGCCAGTAAAGCTGAAACTTATGTGGAAGCATCCTTGGGTAGTGTAGATTCTAAATTGCTCAAATCATAACCCCCGGGGGTTGGTTTAGGCCACAATGGGGAATCAAAATTTTACATAGAAATATATAGGAAAAATCTTTAAAAATCTTCTTCTTAATAACCGCTGGGCCAGAAAAGCTGAAACTTATGTGAAAGCATCCTTGGGTAGTGTAGATTCTAAATTGTTCAAATCATGACCCCCGGGGATTGGGCGGGGCCTCAATGGGGAATCAAAATTTTACATAGAAATATATGGGAAAAATCTTTGAAAATTTTCTTCTCAAGAACCACTGGGCCAGAAAAGCTGAAACTTACATGAAAGCATCCTTGAGAAGTGTAGATTCTAAATTGTTCAAATCATGACCCCCGGGGGTAGGATGGGGCCACAATGGGGAATCAAAATTTTACATAGAAATATATAGGAAAAATCTTTGAAAATCTTCTTCCCAAGAACCACTGGGCCAGAAAAGCTGAAACTTATGTGGAAGCATCCTGGGGTAGGGTAGATTTCAAATTGTCTTAATTATGATCAGTGGGGTAGGATGGGGTCACAATATGTATTACATGGGGGGAAATCTAGTGAAGAACAGAATGATCAAAGCTTCTCAGGTGAGCGATGTGGCCCATGGGCCTCTTGTTTACTATAAAGTCCAAGAAATGTATACTTAGAACAAAACAAAATTTTCTTGATTAGATTTTTTAAAGATAAATAGCCAGGTGCATTACATTTTTGATTTGATTGTTCATTATTTTGTCATGATCAAAAAACATACTCTAAATGGTACTAATTGTCAGTAATGTGTGCGTGTTCAATATATCATTTTTCTACTTTGTATATTATTTCTGTAATATAGCAATCGTTGTAGAATCAAAACTTTTATTTTGATTTATTGCAAGCACAAGTCAGCTTCATCCATTTAAGGTCCTAGGACACAAATTGAAGCTGATATTTTCTGAATTTTATGGTATAATGTCATGACCTCATAGTGGACTTTTTACGAGAAGCGCTGACTTGACGAATTACTTTCACACTAGGACAGTGTACGAAAGCTCTTTTACGATATAAAATATTAAGCTCAACATTTATTTCAACGAAAATAACAAGCTATTTTCAAAGCACAAATAAGTTGTCCTTGAGGAAAATGACAACCATCCTACCCTGAAATTCCAGCCTTCACATTTAAGTGGCCCTAACACAATTACTATGACCTGTAGAAAGGTTTTCTTATCTATTATCAATTCTGTACCTCCGTAGACGATACATATTTAAATGTCCAAGTAAACAGTCAATTGTAAAAGTGAATTGCTATAGAAACATGTACAAGATTAGTCATGATAATATATCGAAATTATGAGAAAATATTAACTTCAAAGCTCTGTCCAAGCACCTTTAAAGCTTACTATAAATATTTTATGTAGGTGTGCAAAAATGTAAATGTACATGTATTTTGCACGGTATTATAAATAAATAAAACATTTTTGAATTAATTGTATGCGACAATGTTTCTACAAAAACGATCTCGTATGTACATGTAGTACATTTATATAGAAATGTACAAAACTAAGGGTACTGCAAGTAAAATATACAAAAGCAACCCCGTTTATATGTGCATGTATGACGCAAAAAATGGTCAAAGTCTGATGCCTATGTGTGATAATGCAGATAAAATAATGTTAATGATGTCAATAAAGGCCGTCGTCAGTGCCACTGCTCGCCTTTAAAATTCCAAAGTCCCCAACACGTGGCACAGTGGTAATAACGTATGCTCCATAGAGTCAAGGCAGAGGAGTTGATCCTAACTTCAACTCTTGGATTCGATTCCCATTGTGCGACGTGTAGAAAAGTCCTTCTTATGACACTGTACACATCGAAGTCCCATGTTGCAGTCTTTGCATGAAAACGATCCCTCACTGGTCAATGGTCACATTTGCCGAGCAAAGGTCAAATTTTTAGCTATCCACAAGCAAGCGGTGGTGTCTCCATATTAGTGAAAAAATCGCGAGAGAGATGTTATCATGCAATATGTTCAATATATGCAATAAAACATGTTAAAATAAGATTTTCTGAGAAAAGAGAGGATGATAATGCATTTTTACCAACTTAGTCTCATTTGGGGACCGTAAAAACTAAATCCTGAGACTATGATTAGACCAAAAGCCCAGTGTATTTGTCTAAGCCCTGGACAAAGAGACCATGAACTTCAGCATGAATCGTCCTTTATTTCTCCATTTTGTATATCATCATAAAACAATTTGAAATCAACATTTTAAAGGTCAAATATCAAGGAAATAGATATACTTGTAAATAATATATGTTGTAAACAATGGTTAAAAAGAAGGAATTACAATATTCGTTTAATTTTAAACCTCGTCGTTTTCTTTATTTACCTGTTCAAATATCGCTAAAAATAACGTTCATCAATAGAGTTACTTTCCCTTTTTGTGACGTCATTAGAAACACTCGACAAAATCTATTAACATAAGTAAAGTAAAGAGTGCTCTTGATTATCTAAAATTATGGCAAATTTTGGGGAACAGAAATGTCGATATAGTTATGCTTAGATCTGTCTGTAAGAATAGGCTTTGTATATATAAGTCAAGAAAGTACGCAAATTGATTATTCTTCTTCGACCTATTCTGTTTCGTCCGAAGCCGGTAAGGGTGAAAGTGGAAATTAAAATAACACAGCTGACAAGGGATCATCGCAGAAGCTAACGAATGTACATACATGTAATTTGTATTTAATGCCTTTTACTGCGTGTGCTCAATATTTTCGCAAAAAAATATTTAACTGCGGAAAATTGATTTTATGTGTTGTTTCTTATTCATCAAACATATAGCACCAGGACTTTTACAGTGTGAAAAAGTATAGAATTCTTTTTTTTTTTTTACATTGCATAGCCGTTTGAACCGGGTACACGGCGATTTTTGTGATATCGTCGGATATATATCATCCTTGGGAATCCGAAGATGTAGCTTTCACAGCTTGGACCCCCCCTTCGGTTTTTCCGTGCCCCAGTGAGTTTTTTTTACTTTAAAAAATTTTTCTATGATATATTCATAAAGTATTACAACCAAAAAATCCAAAATTTAAGGGGAAAGAAGGCTAGTTTAAGCCTTTTATAAATTCATACCCTCTGATACTAAAACGGAACGTTCTGTTTTAGTATCAAAGGGTATGGATTTTTTCCCGTCCCCAAGCACCTGTGGTAACTAAAGATTGTCTGGAACCTTTTTGAGTTTTGCATAACAAGTAATTTTTATCCCCCCCCCCCCCCTCCGACCCTAAATTACATTTTTTTGTTGTCTTTCTCAACGGATATTACTTGCTTCATACAGGCCTGGAAATCTTTGTCACATAGCGCTTTCATTCTAAATATTTATTTATCATTCAATATGAATCATTTTACCCTAATTTAGTTTAGAAAAAAGAAAACAAAACTATTTTAAGTATACAGTCTGATTTCATATGGTCTTGTGGTACATGTAACTATGTCAAGACGCAAGCACAAGAGAAAAAAATTGCTGGAGGAAAACAAAATTGCGGGCAGAAAATTGAGGAACAATCACTTGAATGCATGAACACTTCAGGTTTTATTGTTTGAATAAATATGTAATGGAAACAATTTTAATATAAAGTTTTCTAGAAAAAGGACAACTGGAAGTAAATGAACGCATTCTTGAGTAAGTATTTTCTGAGACAGACATCATGCGCAGATTTAGAGAGGGGGGGGGGGGGGTTCCAGGACATACCCTCATCCCAACTGAGATTTTTTTTAGACACGATTACGATACTTGGCAGATAATCAATTCCTTGTCTATTATACCACACCTTCCGTTTTTTGTCAGTCAAGTTTTAGAGATTGTTCCTTCATAATATATGAAAATTACTAGTATTTTTTTGTTATACTCCAGCATGTTAGCATCGTCGCAAACCATGGCCAAAATGTACGATCCTTTCCCATTCTGGCAGAAAGCTATATGCGGACTCCGGACCGTGGCTTGAGACGATGGCATGTTAGAGGTTAACGCCGAACTACATGTACTATTGACTTGGCGCCGCGTAATGTTCAGTCATGTACATGTATATTATACCGAGTTTATGCTCTAATGTAAAAGGCCAATCTCTAAATTGACAAAAGCGGAAAATATGAAATATCGAAGTATTGGTATGACGGACAAGGAATTCATATATATATTTTGCTCAGTTTTATTTTCAGTAGGGGGGGGGGGGGGGGGGGGGAGGGGCAAAGTACATGAATCAATCGTCAGGTACTTTGTGATCGTGTTGATTACTGTAACAAGAATAAAAAAAACTTTCCTTCAAAACAGTATTGCGGCTATAAATACCTAAACTGACAATTTGAAAAATGCAATTTAAATTTGAAATAAAACCAGGATATTTGTGAGATATTTTTTAAACTAATTAATATGTTTCCTAAACTGGTCTATGTAAAATGTAGCTTATATTTATAGTGTTTCGTGTTTATTGGGCTCAAAACCATCTCTTTTTAAATCGAATGTCCATATTTCCCTCAATTTCAGGTGTGTAAGAATTTAAATATATACTCATGTCTTGTTCCGATTTATTGGTGCAGTTAAAAGCCCACATGGCAACATCTCGCAAACAATAATGTTCCAAACACGACAATATAGCATGCACTTCTCATTTCATGCTGTCTCTGATGACGTTAGGCAACAAGGGAGATAAGCGATTTACAATAAATGATCCACTTGTCACACAGGTAAGTTTAAACGACTATTAGTGATGGAAATTGGTGACAAAAAAAATAAATGGACCTCAGAATTTCATTCATATTGCTCCAGAGGCTGACAATAATAAATATGATTTTTCACAAAAATAGTATGCTTGACCTTTAATACTAAAAAAATCAAAACTTTTATACGTTCTCATTAAATAAAATAAAAAACATATATGAACGTATGATTGTCGCCTGAAAAAAAAATCAAGTGAACAATGGACATTCCTTTTCATCAAACCGCTTGGATTTGTGTGATAAAGTCATGCGTGTGAGTGATGGAAATAATAGTCTAATAAAAACCGACTAAATCGAAACTGTTTAAATTCTATCAATTCCTCAAGTAATGTTATGCTGCACAAAATATAAATTAAAATCGGGCACATGCATCACATATTTCCAAAATTGTATTTGTCTTAACGAGTATAAAAAACGAACTGTGTATCCTACATTTTTATGCGATAAGTAAATTTTAATGTTCTTAAAAAAAGACGGTAAATGATAAGCAGTTTTACGTATTAAATCTGAAAAACAGATAATATTTTTAAAATGCTCGATGATAAAGGTGAGGAACTCAACGTTTCTATCGTCAACTTCCCTTACGTATGCAGCAATATACCTTCATCACCTGCATATGGAGTTTATGTTTAGGTATCTTAGTTGATTCGATACACAGGAGCATGCCCTACGTCTGAACAATTACTACAACGAGATCGATTGAATAAACCTCTGATGTTTTGGAGATCCGTGTTTGCTCTGCTCCTATTTCGTATTGTTTCATGGATTTTTGATCTTGAAAATACCGTTCGTTATCTCAATATGTTTCATCGAAGTAAGCATTTGTAGATTTGATTATTTATAAAAGGAAAGAAGATCTGATTGATTTAACGTATAATTTACCTTAAATTCAGAATAACCTCCCACCTCAACCCCATACAGAAAAAAAAACTATCATGTATAGAACAGTCCAGTCCTCCGTGCTATAATGATTTTTTTTAATGAACAACTCTTCTTCGTGGCCAAATTTTTCGAGTTTAACCTGGTTTGGGTCAGTTTACGCTTTATATAATCCGTGGAATTAGTCATTCCTTATACATGTAATTGAGTAAATTTTCCTCTAAATATTCATGATAATACAATCGAAGTAAGGGAAGTGATGGGAAGCGAAGGGAGGTTAAACCAAATTCACAGACCTAGCAGCCAAGATGTTGCATTTGTAAACATCAGCTGGTAAGATTGAGTTACTATTTGAAGTTAATGGTGCATAAATTTATTAAATCTGGAATTTTCCATGAAATCCCGAAGACTGGAAATGACAGAACTGGATTGATACAGATGATTTAGCTGGTTGTCAAGGGGTTTGTCCCCATACTAAACCAGGTTATTCAGAAATAATTTGCTTTTCTTCTTGGATATTAAGCAATGAGAGGCTGGAATATAAACAGAATTAATCAATTATATTCAGTTTAATATACTATATGACTGTCTACACTTGTTTTATGAGGCCTTAAAATTTGGATAAAAACCATCAAAATGAATGAAAATTATTTTTTTTTAAAATCTCCTGTATTCCTGAACATCAAGTACTTATACATGTACTAGACTGTTGGCACAATTATGATAATAACCATAACTTCACTTATCATATACCGATCAACTTAATTCAATTTTAGAACCTCATTCGAAGTTTTTCTCTGCCACCTCAGAACGTACAGACTAGAACAGTGGGACGGACAACTTCGGAATGGACATTTTTCCGAACTTGCGCACCCTTTTCCTTTAAAGCTATCATCTTAGGGTTTTTTTTAAATGGTGGGGTTTTTATAATCAAATTGATTTATGAAAAAAAAAATTCAACATTTTCTGCTAGTTTTTGAGATATTTGAGTTAAAAAAAAAAAATCCCATGGGGAAACATGAACTTAAAAATACCCCACAAAAAACCCCACAAAAACCCCATGGGGTTTATTTTTCACCCCATGGGGAAAATAACCCCACGAAAATCAATGTAGGTTTTTTAAACCCATATGTTGCTTATATTGTCATATGGGGTTTTTTCTCCCACGTTTTTTATCATGGGGTTTTAAATCCCATGTGTTGATATATTTACTGTAAGATAATTCCTAAAAACTTGTTTTTTTTTCTTAGACTAATGGATCATTAGTATCTTCTCGCTTTCTCATTTTATAAAAGTGGACGGTTATAACAAATATCTATTATTTTTCAAATTTTCAAGTATTCATTCTTCAAATTTTTGCTTATGTAAAAGAAGATTTATATGAAAACAGGTTTCTAAGGCAGTTGCCTCCCATAATGAAACATTCATCATAAAACTCTTCACAGATTATTTGATCGATGACAATCAATCTGAATATTTAAAAAAGTGAAACAAGAAAATTTAATACCAACACAATATACACAATAGAAACCAATTCACAGTGTCCAAAGAGGGTCTCTTTCCTTAACTAATATATATTTATATATGTTAGGTTTATATGATGTCTAATTTGTGGATTTTTTTAAAATCTCCATTCCCCTTGCATTCACCACTAATAAGATTGGAAATATTTAATTCATGTGCAATATATCTACATACTTAATTAATGGAACTCATTCAGTTATATATCACAAAGTACAACTATTAAAATCTTTTGATTCACTCAAATATTTAAAAATAAAATATTTATGCCTCTTGGATCCACCACTTATGAGTTTAAGATCATTACCACACATGACATATAATCTGAATGTTTAAAATCAATCAGCCATAGTCATTAATATCCTTGATACACCACAAATATTTCTTTAAAAAAATGAATATCCACTCCCCATGGATCCACCACGAATAAGTTAAGATCTTGATCACACATGGCATATAAGATTAAAGTTTGAAATAAATAAGCCATTATCATTATTATCCTTTTACCCACCACAAATATTTAAAAATAATATCCGCTCCCCTTAGATCCACCACTTTTAAATTAAGATCATGTTCACACCTGACATATAAGCTAAATGTTTGAAATAAATTAGCCATAATCATAAATCATTAATATCCTTTGATCATTCACAAATATTTAAAAAAGATAAATATCCACCCCCCTTGGATCCACCACTTATGAGTTTTGATCTTGATCACACATGACATATAAGTTTAATGTTTGAAATCAATTAGCCGGAATCAGTAATGTCTTTTTACCCATCACAAATATTTAAAAATAATATCCACTTGCCTTGGATCAACCACTTTAAAATTAAGATCAGCGAACTAAATGTTTGAAATAAATTAGACATGATCACAAATCATTAATATCCTTTGATCAAACACAAATAATTAAAA
>NW_026924393.1:0-23960 GCF_032062105.1 Saccostrea cuccullata
TTTTTAGCACGGGGGCAGAGGAGAGTTATAACTTATAAAACAGGTTCTCAGCGGACTTTATATTCTTATTACATTAGAATTGTTTAATAAAGGTTTAATTAGACACCATGCATTATGTAAAATTTTGACAATACCGAACGTAAATATGTAAATACATGTATGTGACTTCATCTTTGCATATAATTTTCGCAACTATAAAACAGTTCCGTGGTCTAGTGCTATGTCTCTCACTTCACATGCGAGAGTTCCCCGGTTCGAATCCAGGAAGATCCATTTTCTTTTTTTTCCAAATACTTTTTTTTAACTGAATGATAGTATTCAGCATGTGAAATGAAAAAAATATGTGGTCTGGCTTGTACAAACTCATAAAATCATTATTACAGTATGATAAATATTCCATATAAAAAGAATCTTCCATACACATAATAAAGAAAAAGCAATCAAATCTTTATATGCATATTGACATACATGTATTTTATTTGCTTCATTATACATGTATACATTTAATAATTCTACAAATTCAGTGAGGGGGGTCTGACTTTTTCCCTAAGCGGGGACAGGAATTCTCTGAATTAGCTTGTTATTTTTTTTATTATACAGAATATATAATGATTCAGTCGCAATTTTTTTATGGCGAAGACACCGAAAATTTTAGTGCTTTACGTAAACTCTGCAACACAGTTAAATTTCAAACGCTGGAGAACCCTGAAAAAAGATTGTTTATATTCTATAAACAATGTCAAATACATGATTTTTGTTTGAAACTTGTATTATTCTATCATGAACTTCTACAAGCTAAATATAAATAATATTGATTGTAAAGAATTACCAAAAGTACACAAATGGTCAACTACATTGAATAAGTAATGTATCAATTACATTACCATAAATCTTAATATTTATATTTACATATTATTACACATATCAATTACACTTATACAAAAAAGATTGTACTTCATTACAAAAGTTACAAATACACCACATATACAGATACACACATTTATAATTTATGGTAGAATGTATCACTTCCCATATTTTTTTTTCTAATGAAAGAGCTCAAGAACATATGAAATAAAAAAAAAAGTATCAGAAAAGGCTACATTATTACAGGTAATGCAGTTCTGGTAAGTGTAAATTACCTACGAAAAATATTGCACCAAATATGAAATCAGTTTAGAAATAATTTTGCTCAAAGTAAATGTATAAAGAGTTGTAACATTTAACATTATTCTATGTATTAAGGCACAAAATGTTACACAAAGTAAATGCAAAAGACCAGTGAAAATATCAATGTAAGTTCATTTTCTTTTCAAATATGGTCCATGAAAAAAAAAATCAATAAAATATCAGCAGAAGTATTTGTATCATCTTTTTCTTCTTTGCTACATGTAACATATGTAACCTATATGCATACAAATGAAACACCTATGGTGATAAAGCCTACGTTTTTAAAACAATTTCAATTCACTGTATATCGATGCTTCTATGTTGAAACAAATTCATAGCCCTGCTGTGGACACCATTATATATTTTATGTGAAAGTCTGCCTTGGGTCTTACTTTCCCAAAAAAGGACATTTTTAGATTTTCTCAATGTATCTTAAAAGTTTATATGGATCTGTTATTTCTCAATCTGGACTAAACGTTCTTCAGATGGGTTTTTTCAATGACTTGAGCATATTTTGGGGGTACACTTTTTACATAGGACCTGCATGTTTTTTTTTTTTTTAAATGTTTTTCACCCTAATTTTAGATGTGCTTTTTTACACCATTGCACACAATACATGCAACTTTGTGGTATTCATTAATTATTTTAAAAAATGGCATTGTCTACCACTTGAGAAATGGAAAAGAGAGAAATTAAGTTAGCTCTATGTCATAATGCTCTTATTTCTGATTAAATAACAATTACATACAATATTATCATTAAAAAGTACAACATTTAAATACAGTAAAATAAACAAAAATCAAATTAGAAACTGTATTTCCTAACCTGAAAATTAACAATGTTGAAATAAATAATTAGGAAAAATAATAATACAAACAATTTGCCAACAACATAATATGCCAGAGATTGCGTATTCAGTCACACTTCTTAAGAGCAGAGTTTGACATCAATATTGTTTATTTTAGTGTATATAAACGGCAGGCTACTCAGCCATAATTTACATGTTATTCATAAAAATGTTCAATAAACATCAGGGAAACTCTTCTTTCAATTGTAAGTTTCACGAATAAATACACAAACATTGCATTAAATACTTGAGTTCATTCGTTAAAAAAAACTTGAATGATAACAAATTGATTGATCTTGAATAATAGAAGATCTCTGGATTTGGATGCTAAAAGCCAAACAGTAAATTTGCCAAATCCGGTAATACCTAGTTCCAAAGAAATTACATGTAGCTGGATTTGGCAACAGGCCAGATTAGATTACATTTTAAACAAATGAAATAACCTTAAGGGACTTGATATTTACATCATATTAGACAAGATGTTGGAATTCACAGCATTTGAAATAGACAAGTTAATAGACTGTAATTAGCTATTCAAAGATCAACTTCTCATTTCAGCCTCAATTTCCTCAAATCACACATCAAATAGTTTCATCTGCATTTGCTCAGCAACTTCAAAAATATTGACCAGCAGTAGTTATAAAGTTTCTTTCAAAACATGAAATTGTTCAATATAGACAAAAATAATTTGTCTCAGGCAAAAAAAAATTAAACAAAAAAAAACTGTTAAAAAAAATCAAAACCCAATGAGAATGCTACATTATAAATGCCTACACAGAGAATACAGCTTTTTTTCGAACAATTTGGTCATGGTATATAATATAGACTTAAATATAAACTACATGTATATGATTTTAAGTAGAACATAAATATAAATATTCAATGTATAATTGCACCACTTCAATGCTCCTGCTTTGCACGATCTTCTCTCTGTTTCTGGATTGTGTCAGCATTATACAAAGCCTCCTTGGCCAAAAAGTTTTCTCTGAGCATCTGTAACTTAACTTTGAAAGGCATGTCGGGAATTAGGTACATCACAAGCCACGTACAAAACACCACTAAATTCTGAAAACAAAAATAGCAAGCTATGTACAAAACACTATTAAATTCTGAAAAAATATAATAAAGCCAAAATCACTGAAGATATATATACCATATAAGTGGAAATTTTAGCAAGACCCAAATTTAGCGAATTGTCCTTACTGTGCTTACAAATGGGTTTTAAATTTTTAGAGAGCGATTTTCGAGATATAAAGAGGTCACCAAAGAAGCCATTACAACTAAATTTTGTATTACAGATAAATTTTTACTGTCACAAAATTAATATAAAATGACCAAGATTTAATGAATTAAAAGACAAATATTACATGTACTGTGGAATTATTTAGGTTCATTGGATTCCACAGTTATACACATATTTTTGGGGCTGAATGCCAAAGAAATTCCAAGCTTTATTCATTTTCATTTCTATTTTCAAGAAATATCACAATGACCAGCATATATAAATGTACAACAATATTATTGGAAATTCTTAACGTTTTTTTTTTTTCTTTTAGGAAAGAGCAAGGGCTTACCTCAAAAACAACAACAAAAGCCAGTTTAGCTGCAATGATGTGCCAATACGCCATAGTGAAGTCATAGTCTCCAGGCATGCCGGGGTCTTCAGCAAAAAATCCTCGGTACCTGGAATGTATAACATTTTATCTAGGAGCAATTTGTGGTTTGAGGGTATTTCTTGTAATTATTCTTTTAAGTAAAAATGAAAGTAAATATAATGAACACAGAAACTTAAACTATAGCAATTAGCCCTGTAATGCTGGCTAATTTTACAGTGAGATTCAAACACTGTTACTCACCTGCATTCAGTAACGTTGCCAAACACATCCATTTTCTTGTCATCGGGGATACTTTGGTCCTGGAAGTACTGCACCTTAAACACGGACAGACTGAAGTTGGTGTACCCTGACAGTGTTTGATTACTGTAGCCATAATAATAGACCAACTTAGGGATAAACTCCGATGTAAACGCAATGATCGCAGCCTAAAAACAAGGAAAAAAGTATTATTATTTAAAAATTCAACATACTCACACACACACCCTCTCACACACAAAATTTCTGATTATTTTTGTTTTATGAAAAAAGAGAACTATTACCTATAAAGTTGAATTATTGAGAATATTTAATTAAATAAATCTCATCACTCTCTATTTGTTGGAATAATAATCATACTCACACAAAATTTAGAATTTCAAAAAAAATATTTTTTATTCTTAAAATACAACTACACTTGTGTATCTACAAATTGCAGGGTTTTTCTAAACTTTATCATACTTGTATCCTAAAAATTAATTTACATGTCATTGTTCAGTAAATGATAGATAACGTACATAATTTGTACACAGATTGTAACTTACATTAGAAACCACTGCTATAGCTGAGATTCCTCGTAAGATTCCAAACCAAATACCTACATCACATGATTAAATTAATTATCACATAATACCTACATCACATGATTAAATTAATTATCACATGACTTACTTATTTTAAAATTAAAAAAAATTGATAAGAATTATGAAGAAATTTGTTTTTAATAGTAATACCATATAAGTGGAAATTTTAGCGAGACGCAAATTTAGCGATTTGTCCTTAAAAACTTGGTAATATTTTTATCGAGATGTGATTTAAGTGTTTTTAAAATGCACATTAAAGACTGAAGCTATAACAAATAAAATGCAATTAATTTTTAGCGATATTCAATTTTAGCGATCGCGGCAACCTAGCTAATAATGCCAAAATTAAATCCTCGCTAAAATTTCTAATAGAACGGTATTGTAATCACAATTCAGTGATGAGTATTTCAACAAAAAATATATTGCACAAAAACTAAAAATACATTATCGAACAATTAATTATCAAATGAGAATATATGACATGACTGATTGTATCATTTAATCTTAATCAAAGAACATATATTGACTTCAAAGATGGATCTAACATCCGATTATTATGATTTTTTTTCTTAACAATTTCCTTCAGCCTAATGAGAAATAACTTCAATGTAGAACTAAATGCAAGTCTTTCTATCTTTATTGTGCTCATTCATTCCAACATTACCTATATCTTAGAAGCTCGTTCAATCTGACTTTACCTATATCTTGAGCTCGTTCAGCTAAGGGTCTCTTCCACTGTGTGGTGAACTTGTAAGCATCCACTCGGATCTCTATAATGTTGTTAATGAGTGCAAACAGAGGTGCTAGAGGAAAAGCAGCCACAAAAATTGTCACAAAGCCATACTGAATCACTGAAAAGAAATTAACCAAAAAATCAACAAAGCCATTATGATTCTATGAAAAGATTGACACAACTGGAGATCAAACAAAAGATATGCTGTGAAATATTCGTGGGGGGTTAATTTTCGTTGTTTTTGAGGTATGAGGACACCCAAGAATTTATGACCACCACGAAATGTGAAATTTTATATGCATTACTACAGTACCGACCAGACCCAACCTGACACCAAAGCAGTCCCAGAAAGCAGTCCCTGGGGACTGCTCTGGGACTGCTCTGGGACCGCTATGGGACTGCTCTGGGACTGCTATGAAAAGCAGTCCCAGCAGTCCCAGCTGCCCCTGGGACTGCTTTCTGGGACTGCTTTGTTCACTGATGTGTGACAAAGGTTCTGAGTGACATGATAGCTCCGCCCCCTTGTGTATTCTGAATTTGCAGGCTCCCTATTGTTTTGTTTACTTGCAGCAGAGAGGAGTTTTAACTGTTTAATACGCAAGGATTTCTTATAATCTTTTAATAACTGGAGATTACATGTTTTATAGTTAATTTATAGTTTTAGGAACTGTATATTTACACAAATGTAATAAAGAATATTTTAAAAAATAAAGTTGATATATAAGGAAGTCAGGAGGAGATTTTTATTTCTAAAGTATATAAAACTACTCATAAGAAAAAATATATCTACATGTAGATTTCTTTTCTTATTAAATCTGAAATTAAATACTCAAAATTTTCATATGGCACTATTTAAAAAATCATTACATTTAGATATAAGATATTTTAATTGAAAAGGCTAGACGTTTTACAAGCACCACGCTAAAAGGGTATTACATACAACCCTCAAATAAAAATCTAACAATTTATTTTATGACATGAAATAAAATTATGCCACCATTCTTCCGTAACATAAGCAATTTGAACAAATATACGGGAATTTACAGATGAATTAGTTTTTAATTTATGAATAAGTTATTAAAAGAGTAAATTAAAAAAAAAAATTAATAAACAGTTGAAAACCTGTAATACCTGGAATTGTGATTTATTTCTTTTTTGTTTTGTTTACCTGGCCATTAATGTGTATGAACACCTGTGGTTTCAATCGCTTTTGGGCAGAAAATCAATCATGCATGTTATTTGGGTTCACGTATCAGTATTACACATCATTGAACATGCTGCACAATAAACAATGACCCTAATTTCAATCTATGTAAAAAATGTAAAACATAAAAAAGATAGATGAAATGTGTATAAATTTCTTTCAAGATTAATTAATGTTGAACATAATCTTAGGATTCTATACTGGTCACTAATACAATTTACAAATAAAACAATAATTTTTAAATAAACATGTCAGTAAAGAATAATCAATACTGAAAAATATTACTTGGCTAAATTGCCATCGGATTTTTCAAAAGCCCATATACCGGGGTACTTTTTAAAAAATGCCTTTAGAGTATCCCGATAGTATGGAAATCGGCCATGATGTATAATGAATAGATCTATTTAAAACTAATTCTGGTGAAAAATAATTAATTCAACTTTAATTTTCTGTATAGAAAATAAATATGGGAGCCAGTATCAATCACAAAAAAACCAAGATAATTGTGATTAAATATACATGTTCAGTGTAATTCATTTATGTAGGTGTGTAAGCTTTATTCCTTCAATAAATATCATTTCAAATTGTTTCAAATCTATGCGGGTACTGCTCATACATGTAAATGACCTTCACATTGTAAGGATTCCTGGCATACTACTCAGAAAAAAATTCAACTGCCTTTTATAGTTCCATTGTTTATTGGAAATCTCATTTCTGAGTTAGCCCCGCCCTTTAAATTAATAAACCCGCCCACTGGGACTGCTGGGACTGCTTTCTGGGACTGCTGGGACTGCTTTCTGAGACCGCTGGGACTGCTGGGACCGCTCTGGGACTGGTGTGGGAATGCTCTGGGACCGCTGTGGGACTGCTTTAGCAGTCCCAGAAAGCAGTCCCCGGGACAGCTCTGGGACTGCTTTGTGTCAGGTTGGGTCTGGTCGGTACTGTACTTGTCATTCTCAACCAACGAAAACAAATCCCCACAAACTAATATCTTTCCTTTGAACCTAAAAATTTTAACCCATGAAAAATATGTGATTTACAGTATATATTCTCCCACCCTTAATATGGAAGCAAATAGGAGGCTGAGGACAAGATAACATTACCCATTTCTAAGTATTCATCAAACAGTCCTAGAGCCGGCATGTTGGCCAGGTTATAGTCCTGCTCCCAGGATTACTTACCCATTTCTAAGTATTCATCAAACAGTCCCAGAGCTGGCATGTTGGCCAGGTTATAATCCTGTTCCCAGCGGGAGTACACCTTCTCTTCTGACTTCTCCTTCAAGGACTGACGTGATCGGAACCATACCATCACCTTACTATATCAAATACAGACAAAGCCTTGAAGAACATCTTATTCGTTCTTGTTTAGATTTTTTTCTTCTTTCAAAGGGAAAAAATCTAAACACTCAGTTTCTAAAATATTTATTTGCTGATTTGGACTCATGAACACATTAGAAAGATAAATTATTCAAGGAGTAATAATTATGGCAAAAAAAAATGCATGAAAAACATACATCTGCACAGTAAAAATATACCTAAGTGGACAGATGATCAAGAGATTTTACATTCATTTGGTTTCAGCTCCATAAAAATAAAAGCCAGTTATTTTACTTCATGAGTGGTACTTCTCAATATATTACACCATAATGAATTCCTACTTTACCTAGCATATACCGGTATATTAGGAGTTTTCAGTCACTATTTAGTGATGACTTACGGTATGACAATCTCCTTAAGATTGTTAATGATTTGTTTTCCCACCATGACGATGCCCAGCTGTATACAGAGCTCAATCAGGCAACCTGAGGGGTCACACTGAAAAACAAAAGTTATATGAGAATTCAGAATGAAAACAAAGGTACACTGATAATTTGGAGTAACTTGTGTTTAATCTGAATTAAACTCTCCATGTGAACAAAGCATTAAATTGAGGAAACAAGTAGAAATTTCTTAAGATTGAATTGTATTTCAAATTATCTGAATTGGGGCAGTTTACTTTCTTTTATGTGCACATTCTTTAACACTTGCTCAATTTACAAGTGAAACAAATTTCAGTTCATCATACATGAAATATACAACAAATTATTTATTATTTCAATAAGGCAGAATACAGGACAGAGCTATATGAGTTACCTCCTCTTGTCTACTGTTTATCAAACTGCGATTATAATCTCCAGGCCTTCCCACAAATCTATCAACCAAAAATAAAATAGATTTAAATATAGTTTATCAATGTTTCAAAATCAAAGTGGTGATCTTTTACTCAAGAACTGATAAGAATTTTACAGCTGATAACATTATACAAATTCCCAATGTGAGACATGGAGACCGGTTCTTTGGATGAGACCATAATTATAAACCGAGGTCCTGTGTCGCAGTAGGTGCTACTGTAGCACGAAAAAGAACCCTCCCTGCTCAATGGCTGCAAGCACTGAGTATACAACAAAATTTGCACCTCTCCAGCAGCAAGTGGTAGCGTCTCCATAAAATGAGTGAAAAATTCTCAAAAGTGACATTAAACAACATACAAACAAAACATTCTACAGACTTACTTTCCTTTGAAGAAGGCAATGTAAAATATGGAAGAGTAGAAGTTGACAAATTGGAAGAGGAACATTTTGAAGGTGAAGGCATCCTCCCACTCTGTCAGGGTCCTGTGTTGCTCTGAAAGAGAGGGGGGTAATTATAAAAAAAATTTGAATTGTTTTCATAATTAAGATAAACCACCTAAGCTGAATCTATCTTTAAGGCCTTATTCTAGAAGTCAACAATTCAAAGGGGTTAAATATAAAATAATTAGATTGCTAAATTGCTGTGTGTGTGACGAAAAGTTTAATTTCTAAATTCATCAAAAAATCCACAGGTCTAAAACATTTACTTTAAGTTTTAAAGATATGCTTAAAGCTAGATCAAAGAGCAAAATTGAATTTAATAATACAACTCATAAAATTTCATCAAAATTCAAAATTAAATTTTCATTTTTCTTTTTTTGAAACTCTCTGAAAAAAAAGTTAACTTAACAATATAAAATTTAAAATTGTAAATCATGCTTCAACAAAAAAATTTTTTTTTTTTAATTCCAAGCTCAATCAAAATACAATTTTTTAAAATTCCCAGCTCAATCAAAAATTTTTTCATCAATAACTTAAGAATCCACAAAATTGTGCATCATGCATGTTTAAACAAAAAATTGTGAAAAATACACAGTTAAAAATATATCCTGAATTCAGTTATTTTAAATTTAATATCATCAAAAAAGTGACATGAACAAAATAATTATAAATCTACTAACTTCAATTTTAAATAAATTCCTAAACCAGGCAAGAACATGGTGACGTACATCACATCTCTGTGTTGGGATAGATTATGTGATGAGTTTATAATGTATACATATTCACCTTAAAATCTTCTCATCAGCAATATAGCATGCAAACTATACAAATAACATTAATTAAGATTTCTCATGAATGAACAAATAATATATTCTACATATTATTAATAATTTTTTATTTGTACATCCAGACAAGACAATACATTGTTGTATATACTAGCAGAGAAATACATTTGTGAAATAAGACACAACTCACCTAATTCTGTGAGGAAATACGCCACTTTTTGATAGAACTACAAGATATTTAACATTGAAATTACACTTTCACACACAATAACCCTTTTTATTATATTAAAGTACATTCACATATAAAAATCTCAATCTGTTTGAAATATTTTTAACTCCAAGATTTTAAAAATCTTTTCAATCAATCTTGGAACATTTCCTACTTCATTAACATGACGTGTTTGATTTGTAAACACAATTTAAGATTATAAAAAGAGAAAATGAATATTTCATATATATCATAACTTAATACATTTACTCTCAATAACTCAACTTTTATCCAATGGAAACTCAAGTAAAAATACAAATGAGTTTCCATGCAAAATATGATTGGTGACACACATACATGTATAGCTAATACATACCGTATAACTGGATTTTATTTTTTTGCGATTTGATCCTGAAATAGGTATATTTATTTTTTGCGATTTTAATTTTTGCGATTTCACTTTGACAATAAAGTCTATTTTGATTGAATTTTATTACTAGACTGAAATTTACTCTCTATCTCTCGAAGTTTTGATTGCGCTTGTATACACGCCAATCAAGCGTAAAATAGATGCAGTCTGGACTTACCTGGAAATAGTGAAGGCCTTGGGCTGTTAATTGGGTGTTTACATAGATTACACAATACCTGTGGGTCGTCCGTGTGTTGTTATAATTAATGGGTTATTATTCACAGGGTAAATTAGAAACAAAGTCACAATTATTTTGAATTGAAATAGAGACGACAATTCTTTGAAATTAATTTATAGAATTTCGTTTTAGAAAGTTCCCACAGACTATGAACTTTCATTTCTGATTATAAAGAGTTTATATAATCCCAGTATAAGAAATACTACACAAGAAATTATTTTCTCAAGGACAGAATACCGGTTAAGAAAAATTATGGTAAACACTGGTGAAGGACCCGATCAAGCCGCGGAATAGCCAAACCGACAATAGTGCTATTCGGGTTTCAAATAAATAAATCATGAAATACAATGTAGGAACAAATAAATATTGAATCTTTAGGAATTCGTTTTATTTATTCGAAAAACAATCATTATTGTTGATATCAAGTAAATTACCTGTAAAATACAATTGAAAATGGGCATTATTTACATATACTTCCGGTATCTGTAAAAGTAGAACTTCGATGATCGCAACTGAAAATTCCTGATTTTATTTACGTATTTTTTGCGATTGAATTTTTTGCGATTAAGACTTGATCGCAGAATTTCGCAAAATATAGCACCCCGTAGAAAAATCCAGTTATACGGTATGTACATGTGTAATCTGATTTTACAAAGTTCAATGCATAGAATATTTAGATTTTATAAAATTAAGTATGATGAAAACCAAATTGATACATCCTATGATATAATGTAGAATATTGTGTATTATAAAATAGTTATGATTGTATAGCCATAACTTTCAAATTTGAGGATGATGATAATGACTAAGTTAATACAGACTGTGTTATATTTTATCGTATGTATTGTACAGTTAAGTAGCTATTATTGTAGTTATAACTTACAAAGTTGAGGATGATGATGATGACTAAGTTAATACAGGCCGCGGTGATGGAGGAGATGAAGCTGGCCCGAGTTTTGATGATGTCCTCCTTGTTACCGTACAAAATGGCTGACATCACAATACGGTAAAGAATGACGGAAAACACTGCGGCCAAGACCAATGCCAACTGTCAATAGCAAACACATGTATAATGTAACAAGAGGCCCACGGGCCTTATAGGTCACCTGAGTATCATGGAACAAGTCTTTCAACTGAGTAAAATCAAATGTGGAAGGAAGAAATATACACATTTACCCCAGGAAACTTTAATTACAATAGAGTTATATGTAAGGTACTAATTGCTTCATTTTCATGTAATAATTCTGTACCATTATCATATGCCATCAATGTACGAATTTCAGGGGTTTTTTTCGCAGAAGTATACCACATATAATAATGAAATATTCTTTGTTATGCAACTTCAATGCATTTGCAGTATGCAGATGTGGGACCCTTGAGTAACACTGACCTTGTACAAGTTAGAGAGTCCTTCTATCCATACTAAACAAGTTTTGTCACAACTGTAAACTTTTAGTGCCACATTAAAAATTTCATATTCTAGAGTGACAAATTCTGCATTTGGTGGTTCTTATATATTAATGTTTCATTAATATATTATTGTTACTATGAGCACTTTTAAAAATAAACTCTGATATGTAGTAATCCTTAATGCCTTTCTTACAGTCTTTTAAACACACTGTAATAAAAAAAATGACACATTCATAAGAAGTCATATTAGATTTATTGGTATTTTAAATTAACTCGGTATAATAATGATTTTCATGCATTAATCAATGGAATTATTTATCATATATAACATCAGATTTTGAAAAGAAAGCATCATGAGAAAACATCTTATATCGTAGTATCTATTATACAACAGCTTAAATTAAAATATTACACAATTATACTCAACATAAAAATTCAAAGTAAGGGAAATTAAAAAAAAAAAAAAAAAGACACTGCAAAGCAGACCATTCCTTTGCAAAATAGATCATCAATGTAGATTATAAATAACTGCTTTATTTACAAACTAAATGCATGTTTCTATAAACATGTAACTAGAACAATGATTGACTTTTAAATTGCGACCAATAATGACTAAAAGAATGAAGTTGTATTTATTGATTTAGCATTGCATTTATTTAGAAAGCTTGGTGAACAATTCATTTATATATTATTTACTTTGTTCAATTTTCAAACAATATGAAAATACCTTATTGGTCTACTTTTTGAAATTTTACCACCAAGCATATACTATGTTTGAAGCAATCTTCATTTTATTTCTGTATCATCTGAAAGAAGCAAGGTTTACCTCCCTTTACGGGCTGGCCATTGACCCCCTCTTTCTATGCTACTTACCTTTAAAAAGTGAATGCTTCATGTCTTTGGTGATTTCAGACAGTTAGAGCATAAGAATAGATAATGTGAAATTATGGTAGCATGAACATGTTTTTTTTTTTTTTTTTTTCATGTACCTGAATTTGTCCACCAAGCATAAATTGTATATACATACTTTTTAAAATTTGCACAAATACATGTAGTAAAAATTGAACCATAAAAAATATCCTAAACTTTTTACAACATGATCAAGAATGTAATGAACAAATGAATACAATATGGCAAGAACGACAAAAATAAATTAAATACACAATTTTAATCATTCATCTCCAAAGCATTTTGAAACAATGCAGCTAGTACCTTTTAAACTCAGAGTATCTATGATTACAATTTAATTAAAATATCTACATAATGAAAATTGATATCTATTAAGGGATATATTTCAAGGAAATTTAGCTGTATTCAGTGGACTTGTAGAGAACAACTTTTTTAATCTTACATTATGAAAGCGAAAAGAAAGATTAAAAGTTGTTTACAAAGACCTGAATACATTTATCAACACTTTTTTCTTTTTTTTAGAAAAATAAATCTTAAGATCATAAGATACCAAAAATCCAGAGAAATGGGGTTTTATTATATATACTACATGAAGTAGTTTCTTGAATTGTGTTGTCTGTAGATTCCAATTAATTTTGTTGAGGTAAATGATGGTAACTTAAAGAATTCTAGATTTATGAGGGGGATATCTATTTCTTTATGTTTTTGCATAAAATTTAAATATACATAAAGAATATGTTTTAGCAATAAGTCTGTACAAAGTGTTTTATATGATTAGTCTTAATATAATTATGACAACAGATTATAATGAGTTTCACATTTGATGTAGCAAATTAAGGAAGACAGTCTTTTCATAAACAGAGTGTAGATAACAGTTTCACATGTAACACAGGAGCCAGTCCGTTCAGAAATGGAATGTAATTGGTTTAACAGTTTCATATTTAACACAGTAGATTGTCTTTTCAGAAATGGAATGCTGGTTTTTAAATTTCACATGCAACACAGGAAATAGTCTTTTCTATAAACAGAATGTTGATATAACAGTACATGTACTAGTCTTTTCACATCACAGGGGCAACTGTACTGTTTATAATGTCTTTGAAGATCCCCTTTTGACAATGGGTTGCATAATAACTACAGTAATTTCTGTGTATAACAAATCTTTTATTTAAATACATAATTCCCTAAATTCTAATACATACTTAAATTCAATACATATGTATCACTCACCATAAGTAAATCTACTGTTTAAGAAATCAATGTTAATTTAAATGCCCACTAGAATTGAAATATGAATTTTATAATCATTATACATGTACATGCATTAATTACGAAAACAGATACAGTGTACAAAGTACTTTACAAACACAAAAACATAAAGAGCCCTCTATACATTGCACATGTTGCACACTAAAAAGTTCTGATTTTGTGGCAATCTGTCCTTTGATCTAGACTAAATAAAATGATTACTGAAATGTATAGTTTATCGACAGTATCAGTTAATCTGTGAGTGTGATTCACAACACTTAAATAGGCAAATTAAATTAAATTTAATTGTATTGGAAAATATTCAAATGCTATTTGATTGTATTATTTCATCCAGACCTATATTAAGTCTAATTTAAAAGGCATGGTTACTAAAAGCATGTTATAAAAATATCTTAATATTTGATCAAATCTTGTAGATATACACCAGTACAATAATTCATTATAATAATTTCATATATTTCAATTTAAAAAAAAAAGAACATGCATAATTACATTCAATTCATAAATGACTTGGATGTTTAGTTCAATAATTACAAAAGTATACAAATTTACATATTGTGTTATAACACAAAAATCTACATATTTCTGTTTACAGAAAACAATGCTGTGATGAAATTTGAATTGCCACATGTACTATACAAAATAAAGGCAGCCAAACTGTTTGACCTGTTTTTTTTGAAAGTGTGCAAACATTACATACATATTAAACTAAATAATTTATTATCATGGGCATTCAATTTTTAAACACCATTTTGTCCCAATAACTTCGCAATAAGGAAATTTATTTATTAAAATTTTAAATTATACACTACATGTACATATGTACTTTTTTCAAAAATACAGGGGAGTTATTGGGACATTATAGGGTAGATGATGAGTGGCAACCCTTGAATTTGCCTAACCACTCTTGCAGTTTGTAAATATTTAGCTTCCAATGGAAAATGCAATATTTACATACTGCCTGTGTTGTGCTCTAGAGGGTTAATTTTAATACTGGAAAATACAAATGCAGGTATATCATTAGGTAACTTAAGCATTATTTGCAGCACAATAAATCATATTATGGTCAGACCAATAAGCTTGAAGGACATCTGTTTGTATATCAGTAAAGTTGGTAAATATTAGGTCTAACTGTGTCTTGTTTTTTGTTGTTACCTTGTTTATCACTTGCTCACAACCAAAGTTTTCTTTGATAAAGTTTAGGAATTGTCCATACTGACCAGAATTCATATCTAAATTACAATCTCCCATTATCACAATTTTTTCATCTTTGTTAACAAATGGAAGCAACCTGTTCTTCAAGGTATCGTAAAAATGTTGAAGAGTACAAGAAGGCTGCTTATATAATACTACACACTTTATTGGAGTATTTGATGGCATAATGGAAATTATGGAAAATTCAACAGACTTGGAAGTGAAGGAGTTGTATGTCAAACACTGTAAATGATTCCTCAAATATATGACAATGCCATGATGTGATCTGGTATGGGAAATGTTTGCATCATTTCTGAACATTGTAAAACCCTCCAAAGTGAAGTCTTCATCAGAATCTGCTTCACAAAGCCAAGATTCAGCTATACCAATAACATCTGCAGCTAAAACACTTGGTTCTGACTGTATATCAAAGAAGTGTTTGTGTAGAGACCTTGCATTGTTGAACAAAAATTTGAGATCTTTGCATACTGAGTAAAGTGGTATGTATGAGAGCTGCAATCTATTATCTCTCAATCTTTCCATCTCTTTATCAACATTTTCATCTTTTGAAAGACTTTTTTCATTGAAATCCAGAATGAATAGACCATCAAGTGACCTTACTCTTGAAAGTGCAACATAATGTATGTGAGGAATTTTTCGCTGCTTTGTCTGTGCTAAGTTGATCACTGCCTTTGAAAGAGTTGCTCCTTGTGCTTTGTGAATTGTTTTTCCAGCTGAAGGTTGGAGTGGAAATTGAACTCTTTCATAGGTCTTCCTGTTATAAACAAATGTTCTTTTAGCTTCAAATATGGGAGTCCATGTAGTGTTCACATTTGTGCTAAACAAATGGTTGTACTGATGTCTTCTTGATATACCTATACTGGAGTCAGCAAACAGAACCCATACTATGGCAGGTCTTAATTGTGATTGTCTATATTCAATGTATTTCACAACACATGAAGCACCATTTGTCAATCCATCTGTAACATCAAGATTCACTGATATGTCATAAAGCATATCCACAGCAATAACAAGATTTGTTCTTAATTGTCCAGTAGATGCTGGGCTTTCTGGCAAATTTTGAACTAGTTTCAATTTTACTGATGCAGAAAGTTTTGTCTGTGATAACACATCTGTGTCTGCTCTTACATTTACTTTAACTGTTGAAAGGTTTTCTATCAAATTGTTATTAAAACCATCGACAAACTTGTTCTCAATAAACAGATGAGGTGCCTGTTTAGGATAGATTTCAGAATCTTGCCTAATAATGCGTTGAGAAATTAGTTCTTTGTCTTCATCTGTCATCTTGTTTTCACGAAGTCTATTCAACATTTCAGCAAATCTGAGGTCATCCTTTTGTCTCATAATTTCAGTTAGTTCATGCATGTGAAAATGCTCATGCCACAAATTTTTTGCTAAACTCTGACCAGGATTAGAAAGGTCATTGAAAATCCACTTGTCTCCAACAGGTGGCAACTGATACAAATCACCTACAGCTATGATGCTAATACCACCAAAGTCTTGTTTTCTACCAGTAAGTTGTTGGAGTCTATCATTTATGAATGTCAGCATATTATTTCCGACCATTGAAATTTCATCTATTATCACAACTGACAAATTCCGGTACTTTGTCCTAAATGAGTTCAATTCATCTGCACCCATGTGCTGCTGCGTTTGATACATTTTCCTGTGAAATGCTGATGCAATTGTAGTCCCTTTGATGTTGTATGCAGCTTTGCCAGTGTGAGCACAAAGTAATATTCTAATATCATCTGGATTTTCTCCTTCTTTTGAGTAAAGTATTCTGTGCAATGTTTGAAAAATGGCATCAATAACCACAGATTTTCCTGCACCCGCTCCACCAGTAAGAAAAGCATATAATGGTTCATCTCTGTTTTGAATCCAGTTTGTCACATGATTGTAAAATTCTCTCTGCTTTTTATTCAGTGATTGCAGAAGTTTATAATACTGCTCATCAGGAATGCGGACAGCACTCATTTCTGTTTCAGTTACTTTTGAGGACAAACCCAGGTCTGGACCTATATCAAAATCTCTATGTTGAACAGTATCAGGATCAAAATGAACAAATTCCTCGGATGGTTCAGAACCTATTTCTGCATCTTCTGCCTCAGCATGTTCTGTATTTGGTGCTACAGTCTCCAGATTATCAAGATCTTCTTCAGCTTGAAGTCGAGCTTGTTTGAATTCTTATCACAAAATGCTCATACTGCCTTTGCTTCATTTGTATTATACTTGCTTTTTGCATGTAATGCTGTTCATAAGTTTTACAATTACCAAAAAGATCAGTATTCTCATTTCTCCATGGCAGAAAGAGAAGAAGTCTTTCTCTGTGATACTGTTCAGAATTTGTTTTTTGGCTGTACCCTACATATCTAATAACCCGTTTGTTTTTTCGTCTTCTGATCTTAATCCCATTTTTCAAATGAACTAAAACATCGTGATCAGAAAAGATGTTCTCTTGTGAATCTTCTTCAGGGTCATCGTCATTCACTTCCTCTTGCACATCTTTTTCCATTTCTTTTGGAAAAGTGACTTCCAACTCAGAAACAACATCAGCTAAGCACCAATTTTCTAGTTGCTTTGGTCTTCTTGCATATCTCTGTATCATACCATCTGACTTAATGTCAGTCGAGTCTTTTGGTAACTCATTCAATTCATCTTGATGTTTGAGTAAGAAAACTCTGTCTTCAGGTGGTGAGGTATTTATGAAAACAACCTCTCTACTAGCTTGTGTAAGTGGCATTTTAAGGATCAAATAACTTGCTTCTTGTGCACTGACCTCGACAAAGTTTAAGAACTTGTTTCCAATATGTCGAACTTGTCGCTTAAGATCCATATTTCCCTCTGCAGCCTCTTGAGATGCCTTATCAAGCATAGCACTTATTCCTCTCTGAGATTTGCTGATGTAAGCAACAATGTATGTGGCACAGGCATAAGGATCAAGTACAAACTGTATATCCAAGTTGGCATTCCAAGCCTTGAGCACTGATGTATTGTAGTAATTCACTCTCATTTCAGATGGACTTCTCCTTAGAAACACTTTGGGACCTTTTCAGGGATACTAGAATACATTTTATATACTCATCCTCACACATTTCTACTACAGTCTGTAAGAATGACTCGTAGTCTAAACTACAACCATCTTTGTAATCATTCATTTTCTTTTGAATATCAGAATACAACTTTCTATAATGCTCAACATCAACATCCAAGGGTTCAAGAAGCATGGTTTTGGGCAAAGGTGGCAAAGGAAATCCAAATCTGCAAACAGATTTACCCCCTTTTTTACAAGTCTTTGAGTGTTTATGCACTTGAAGCTCTACCAGGCGCTTTATTTGAGAATCATTTTCCTGTAAACCACATGTGACATACTTATCTACATATGCTTCAATTTCCTCATTGCTATTTTCTTTGTGCTTTGGAGCATCACTTGTCTATACCAGCATATGAATATGTGGTGAACCTCGATTCTGGAATTATACCCTTCGAAACACATCAGTGACAACACCTAGAGGATTGTGAGGACTCTTAAGAACAGTATTGATGAAAAGTTGAACTCTGTTGTCAAAGAATCTTGCACACGTCACTGGATCTTGTTTAACTAGTTTTGATTTATCATTCCAATTCAAATCCTCTAGTTCTTCTTGTGACAGGGTTTTTCCATCTAGTGTTGCCAATGTTTTAAGCAGATCTTGCCATCTTGTATCCGCTGATGAAAGAGAAATAAACCAAGTTGGAAGACCCAACTGCCTTATCATGGCAAATACATCCTTTTCTTAGATGACAGATATGCAGGAGAATTTCGAAGTGTTCTGAATATGTAATACCCTTCATTTAATCTTACAATTTTTTCTGCAGAGGCTGGATTTAAAACTTGTTCTGCGGTGATTTTCTTACCCTCTGATTTACATCTTCTCAGCGCCAAGTTAACTTTGTCACTAACTTGCTTAATTTGAATTTTCTTCAATTTAAAAAAGATGTTAGGTACAGATTGTGCTGCTCGTCGATCAACACTGCGCAACTCCCATTTTGCAATATCACTGTAGTGTACTGGAACTTCTCTTTCTTCACTTTCAACTCTGCGTTGACCACAAAATATTGTCGGAAAACAGAGATATTCTGCATCTTTATCTGTAAATAAACTTATTGGTTTTTGGTTTTCTCCAGGAGCAAACACATAGAGTTTATTTGTATCAATGTCTGCTTCATCTACAAGTGTATCAGAATTGCCTTGAATACAGTCATCTGAAGTAACTTCACAAAAACCATCATCATTACCTTCAATTTCTCGATCATCACTATCATTTAAAGATCCTATCAGTTCTTGTACTGTTTCCTCATTACTTTTTTCTATTTCATCTTTCCAACAATGGTCTATCACTATACCTGAATTCTTATACAATTCAGAATTTTTCATAAGCCATTGTAAAGCTGTTATTACAACTTTTGGTCGAACATTTTCTGTGAAACATGCTGATTTGTGAGATAATCTCTTCTTTAGTTTTACAGCTATATTTACATGCTCATCGATTTGTCGTGGAAGGGCATTTACAGTGGGCTGAATATCAACTGGTACATTTACAACATTTCCTTTGACTGACATCTGACCTCCTCTTGGTAATTCTCTTATTTGCATAAATGGTATTCGTTGAGATATTAATCTCTCTTCCAGTGGATGTAAATTCAAAGCATCTGGTTTCTCAGGCCATTTCATTCCATTTTTTACTGAAAGCTTTGGAATTTTCTCAGCTTTCAGAGCTGAACAACAGGTTAAACATAGCCATTCTATGTCATTCACAGATCTAAATCCAGTGCACATGCTTTTACTACTTGCACTTAGACAAGTTGAATCTAATTTTACAACACTTTTCAAAAACCAAGTCTGATGACAACATGTGCACACATAAATCGGACCAATTTTCACTTGTTCATGGAATTTCTCTATGCAATCTTCTAAAGAATTCCCATGACACCTTTTCTTCACCAATTTGTTTTCATTATCTTTGAATTCTGTATCAAGCCTTTTTTTAGCTTTAGAAACTCTTTCATTCTCTCTTTCTTTTTCTCGGTAATTTCTTCTACTTTTCTGTTTAGAGAGTCGTTCCTTCTCCAACTGCTCTACATTATCTCTTTTCCTTTTTTTTGCCTCCCTTTCTTTTAAACAAAATTCTGTATCAAGTCTTGCTTTAGTTTTACTTTTGGATGTACTTTCTCTGTCCTTCTGTTTGGTCTCTGCATTTTCTCTATTTTTTTGTTTAGAGGCTAGTTCTTTCTCTTTATATTCTTTACTCTGTCTTGCTTTGGTCAAACTTCTAAGGTTACTTTCTCTGTCTTTCTGCTTTCTCTCTGGATTTTCTCTGTTTTTTTGTTTAGAGGCTAGTTCTTTCTCTTTATATTCTTTACTCTGTCTTGCTTTGGTCAAACTTCTAAGGTTACTTTCTCTGTCTTTCTGCTTTCTCTCTGGATTTTCTCTGTGTTTTTGTTTAGAGGCTAGTTCTTTCTCTTTATATTCTTTACTCTGTCTTGCTTTGGTCATACTTCTAAGGTTACTTTCCCTGTCTTTCTGCTTTCTCTCTGGATTTTCTCTGATTTTTTTTTTGAGGCAAGTTCTTTCTCTTTATATTCTTTACTCTGTCTTGCTTTGGTCATACTTCTAAGGTTACTTTCTCTGTCTTTCTGCTTTCTCTCTGGATTTTCTCTGATTTTTTTTTTGAGGCAAGTTCTTTCTCTTTAAATTCTTTTCTCTGTCTTGCTTTGGTCATACTTCTAAGGTTACTTTCTCTGTCTTTCTGCTTTCTCTCTGGATTTTCTCTATTTTTTTGTTTAGAGGCTAGTTCTTTCTCTTTAAATTCTTTACTCTGTCTTGCTTTGGTCATACTTCTAAGGTTACTTTCCCTGTCCTTCTGTTTTATCAGTGAGTTTTCTCTTCTTTTTCGCATATAATTTCTCATATATTCATTTCGATTTTCTTGTGATGAATCAGAAGTGATACATTTTCTTGACATATTCTCTTGGAACTCAAAGTACTTATCAATTAAAGATCTTTTAAATTTTCTTCCGGAATTGGATTCACTTGTTATTTTTGTTACAGACACTGGCTGAATCTCAAACTGGCTTATCATTGATATATTACAACTTTGATAAAATGCAAACATGTAGTTCACGAGTTGATCGATATCACTAAAAGTGATTTTAACAGCCCTACCATCTGCAGATGAAAGACCGTCCTCTCCATGGGAATGAGAATCAAAAAATACAGGACAGTTCTTGTCATTGACATATATTGCTGAGCAAAGTCCTCCAACTATAATTAATCCTTGATTGAATCGTCTAAAGAGTAGCTCAATACCTGCCTTCAAATTATTACTTTGGCACGAGTGGTCCCAATCTATATGAGTTACTGTTCCATAGATCTCTTCATGATAGCATATATCATACTGATTATCATTGACAAAGACAGACTTGGGAAGTTCTTGAAATTGTAGCATTTTTGATACAAATTGAACAGTTGACTGTAATTCTGCAAGTCTGACTCGATATAAATCATCCGCAGCAAAGAGCACTTCATCAAGTTCTGCTGAAGTAGATGCACTTTGCAAAATGATTGACATCAAAGCATTGCATGTGCACTGAACTCCTCGTGAAAAAGGTGGAAATAAACTACTAGCTTGATTAATCGTTGCAAATAATTTTGTCACAGGCAAGTTTTTGTTAATGAAAGACAAACATGAAGTCTGTTCAGGGCAAGACCCAGAAGACAAATTTGCATTGCTAATACATGTAGTACCCAAAGGCATATTGGCAGAGTTTGTAGTGCCCGAAGGCGAATTTGCACTGTTACTGGTGCCCGAAGGCAATTTTGCACTGTTACTGGTGCCCGAAGGCGAATTTGCACTGTTTCTGGTGCCCGAAGGCGAATTTGCACTGTATCTGGTGCCCGAAGGCGAATTTGCACTGTATCTGGCGCCCGAAGGCAAATCAAGTACTCTTTTTAAGGAGGCAGTATCCCCCCAGTCTTCAGCACTATTTTTTACGTGGCTAGCTTCCACGAGTCTGAAAGGTCCGTCGATTGTTGCGTCAATTGTTGGGTCTTTTGTACTATTTTTTACGTGGCTAGTATCCACGAGTCTATTGTCACTGTTGCCACGTCTCTGGTTCCCCATCTTCACCAGTCCCATCCTCCAGTTCTTTTTGCGAGGCATCTTCAAAATATACAAAAAAAATTCAATCAGTATTACTATTCCTTCAGAAATACTTGCTTAAATAATATCAATCATATCTCTAAAATAATAAATAAAATTAAACCTGGGCCTAGGATAGGACTTGAGTTGAGAGTTGAAGTTCTGAAATCAAATTTAAAATATGTCCCTATGCATCTGTAAACTTATCTGATTTGTTTTTAATTCAGACTCCTTATTCTATAGACACGTCATTCACCTATAATATATGAATCCTAATTTATACAGAAAACGAGAAATTTATTAGATATCAAAATAGCCCCGGCTGAATTTTTCAAAGGTAATCATGAATATTTTATGGATCTAAGAGAGGAAAGAAATTCTAAAACATTTTTATTGCAAATGTAATTGCTCATTATATTTTTCATAAATCAACGAAGGTGCAGCCGAATAAAAAAAAACAAACAGACTAAATATACAGACCAGACAGGAATTAAGAACTTTTTCTGTTTCTGTCAGTGACCTTGAACTGCGTAAATGACCCTGGTTCAAAGTCATGGTACAACCTCAGGTCATAAGCAATGTTTCTGTGAAGAAGTAGATTCAATTTTTTTCATAATAAAGATATTTAACAAACATGAATTATACAACTTTTCTTCCAGTGACCTTGAACTCCCCAGATGACCTTGACCCAAGGTCATGAGCAATCTTTGTGTATAGGAACTTACCAAGTTTATCCATAAGAAAAATATGGACCGGACACAAATTATGAAATTTTTCATGACACACCCTTTTGTCATGAGCAATATTTGTGTGAATTGAGAACCTACCAAGTTTATCCATAAGAAACACATGGACCAGACACGAATTATGAATTTTTTCTTCCAGTGACCTTGAACTTCCCAAATGATGACCTTGACACAGCCGTAGGTCATGAGCAATCTTTGGGTGAAATAGGAACTTACCAAGTTTATCCATGAGAAAGGTATGGACCGCACACGAATTATGAAATTTTTCTTCCAGTGACCTTGAATTTCCCCAATCGACCTTGGGTCAAGGTCAAGATACACCCTTAGGTCATGAGTAATCTTTGTGTGGAGTAGTAGATTCTACTGTTCCTTTAAGAAAGATTTGGACCGGACACGTTTGCACAGACAGACAGACGGGACAGCTAGACAGACTTCGTTTGTGTTGGTAAAAATATAGATCAGATCCAGCATCCAAAGTTTAGTGGACAATGACTTCAATATATACCCTATATGCAATATTTTTGCAAAAAGAACCAAGTCCAACAGCTGTTATTTCCCTCAAAAATCAGA
>NW_026924394.1:0-24000 GCF_032062105.1 Saccostrea cuccullata
TTTATTGGCATATTTCTAATCCTTTACTTAATGTGAATTGAATTATGTAAAAATTTATTCAATTTTAAATGTTTAATTACAATTATGGCTTCATAATTAGACTTGGAATGGAGACCCGGAGCACCGCAAAATTTTAATTAAAAAAATATTTATCACTTTTTAAAATTTCATTTGTATTTCAAAAAATTCTTGGGAAATCTGAAGGAATTTTACATTATGAGGTTGACAGAAGTTATCAGGTCAAACCTGCAAAATTTTAACGTTCAAAGTCTCAAAATGGTAGAGCAATCAGCGTTAGAACTTATTAAGACAGGATCGGAATCGTTCAAAAAAGAGACGTTTTCGGAATAGGTGGAGCAGTGAACAGTGATAAAATTCTGCGTTGACACCGGAAAAACACCTACAGAGACCAATACATTCTGTAAACAATCGGGAAAACATAGTAAAAGAAGTCGTTCACTAGTATTTAAGTGGCATATAATATTTTCGGACAGAATGAAAAGTTTACAGGATGACATGCGTGAAGGAAAACCATTATTCCGAGATTGCAGTGCTGTAAAATATGAATTTCGTAATGTGATCATGCCGTATTTCTGTAAATGAAATCGTCTTTACACGGACAGTGATTGGATGATTGCAGGATATGATACAGGAAATGTTAAGTATTATTATTTAAGAATGAAACCTGAACATTTCGTGCATATTTTTATGACTGGTCAAAACGACAAAAGAAATTGTATTGAGTTAAACGCTGACTATGTTGAGAAAAGTTACATGTGCTCGTATTTAGCTTTTGACGTCGGTTACGTCAAGAATTTACGTTTTAGTGCTCCGGGTATGAGTGTGTGTCTTTTTTGTATCTGATAAAATTATAACTATTTGTGTTTTGTTTTTGTTGAAAACTTGCATATTTATAAAATGAATCATGAATTAAACGAAAATAATAGTTTCAAATATTTTGTCAATGTTTGTCCGTAATTATCAATGTTGTCCACGAATTTTACGGACAACCCTCGTAAATTGTAATATTAATTATAATGAACATAATGTATGTAAAAACTTAATTGATTTGTTATCCAATGTAGTTTTAATAGTCCAGCTGGTGGATGTTATCATGGTAATAGGGATAAATTTCAAAAAAAACTTACTAGTAGTAAATAAAGTACCGTAGTATAGCTATGAATGCATTTATAAAGATGTTGTCTAATTTCATCATGTTAATTGTACCTGTTTTTTTTTTTGTCGGTAGGTGGTTATTTCAGTTAGGTTTATTAAGAGAAACATACGGGATGCAATTAAAATTCATTGTTATATATTCATTCATAAACACGATGAAGATACCCAACCTAATGATAAGAAGATAAAGAGAATAAATTAGTTCGATGATCAATATCCAAAGACAGGATGGTGGATCTAAAGGGAATGGGTTCCAATATTTTCCTTTGTTTATTGCATGGTTTTTCACATTTACCTCAGACAAATCAAAATGAGTTATTTGTAGGTGGATATAATTAAAAGGCTATATCTTTTTGATTATGGCTAATTGATTTCGAACAGTTAGCTTTTCAGTCATGTGTTATCATGGTCTAAAGTTTTGAGTGGTGGATCCAAGGGGAGTTGATATTTAATTTTTAATTACTTATCGTGCTTATTGTGAATCATCATAGGATACCAATAATTATAGCAAATTTATTGCAAAAATTTAGGTAATCTTTCTTTGTGTGATAAGTGATGGATCAAAGGCATGTATATTTTACCAGTAATTGTTTTGATAGTTGTGGTGGATCCAAGGGGGTGGATAGATATATTTTTAAATATTTGTAATGCCTCAAAGGAATCAATAATGATCATGTGATGTTTATGGTTAATTGATTTTTAACATGCATTTAACTTATTTATCATGTGTGATCGAAATCTTCACTTATAAGTGGTGGATCCAAAGGGGTGGATATTAATCCTTTTTTTAAATATTTTTGGTGGGTGCAGGATCAAACAATATTAATGATATCATGTTTGATCATTATCTTAATTTTTAAAGTGGTGGGTCTAAGGGTGAGTGGATATTAATGTTATATAGTAGTTATGTTTGATCCAAGGGGTAAGATATTGATTTTAAATATTTATGGTGGGTAAAAGGATATTAATAATTATAGCTAATTGATTTCAAACATTAAGCTTATATGTCATGTGTGATCGAGATCTAAACTCATAAGTGGTGGATCAATGGGGAGTGGATATTAATTTTATTTTGATTAAATATTTGTTTTGGATCAACGGATATAAATGATTATGGCCAATTGATTTCAACATTAAGCTTATATATCCATGTGTGATCAAGATCTAAACTTATTGGTGGTGGATCCATGGGGAGTGGATATTAATTTTGTTTAAATATTTGTTGTGGATCAAAGGATATCAAGAGTCATTCTCTGCAAGAATCAAAGAATTCAGAAAAAAGTTGGAAATGGTACATCACAGATTTTGCTGATTTTTTGCATGCAATGTAGAAACACCATGTATAGAACATTTTTGGGGTTAATTTTTTATTTTGAGTCCCGATTGCCATGGTAACCAAAACCACCATTTTGAGGCCAAAACCATAGAGCAACCTACTGAAAGTATACCATCTTCATCATAAATTTCTATTTTCTGTGTATTATTTACAGATTCAATTGTTGTCTACTATGATGGACTATTTGTTGGAGTAACTACCACAGCTGATAAAATTATTCAGTAGTTGGTCATAAAAGAGTTGTCTTTCAGTGAAAAGTGTGAATTTTTCAAATTTTAACAATTTTGAAAAAATGCCAATTTTTGTCATTTTCTAAGCATAGTAGCAAGAAAACGTGGGCAATCCATAACAAACAACTACCATCACTGAAAAGGTCATTCCTTACTGAACAAAATATAAAATTTCTAGAGAGGTATTATTTCTTAAAATAAAATAAAACGAACACGAAAATGGTTGCTATCGAGATTTTGGATTAATTTGTAGATTCAACATTTGGCTCCTTTTTGTACATTATAACTTTAAAAAAAAATCAAAAGTAAAACAAATCACACTGCTAAACCTCATAATTTTAAAATATTACGATATGAATGTAAGTTCATAAATTAAACAAAAATAATATGTTACTATAGCAACCAAAAAGTCAGGAAAAATCACTATAGCCTTTTTAGCTATTGACGTTATCATTATCCAGAATCTGTGGCCTCACTGCATGAACTAATTTCTTCAAAAAGTTATCGTCTAACGTATTGGAAAATAAAAAATATATTAGCTCTTAATGTTTAGTTTAAAAAATAATTCTAAGTAATGAAATGACCATACGTATTAATTTTCAAATCTTTATCTTCGATCCTAGAAAGGGACATAACTCTGCAAAGCTGATCTTGTAGTAAGAAGACTAGATCGGATATGAGACATTTTGAAAGCAAGAATTAAATCTTTTATTTTGTGTATCATTTATTTTCCCACAAACTTTTAGACAACCTTTAATAGTTTTTTTGTAAAGGCAAAAGTCCTTACTTCGAGATATTGACCATGTTGTTAAGTTTGGACGGGTCCATCTTTTTGGGCGAGGGTGTCTTAACTTAAACTGAACGTGAATTTATTTGTGTTTTTTTTTCATTCGAGTTGGAATTCACGGAAATTTTATCAAAGTTATTGGTTTTATTTATTTTCATAATCTCATATTATGTTTGAATAATATTACAGGAACTATAGAGTTTGGAGTTAAACCTTTCAATCCCTCTTTTGCTAACTCCCGAGAAACGATATCTACACGCCCCAGATCTAGATTTTCCACCCCCATCACTTATTCCTTTTTACTTCTGAACAAATTGACATTTTTAAAATAATGCTGAACAAACTGACATTTAAAATAAAATATGTCCAGAGTTTAAAAACCTATTAGAAAAAAAGAGATGTTAAATATATCATTATATTCCTTGAAAAGCAGATCCTAATAAGAACATTTTAAAACTTAAAATGAAAAAAAAATAACAAATTTAAATTGTTAATATAAATAAAAAAAAAATAAACACACTTGCAATCTTTTATATACTTCCTCAGATGAGGTAGAAATGATGAACAATATATCATTTTAAAATCTGAAATTAACATTTTGAAACTTGTACATGTAGACAGTGCTCGAAGACGGGACTTGACGACTATTAATATGCAATAAATAAGAAATGGCAGGTGTCCGTATGTAGGTGTGGATCCGAATCCTGTAATATACACATGTGCGTGTATGTATACCCCTCGGAATACAGTTTGAGGGTGAATCTTACAATAGATTTTCAATCCTCTGTGTATAGAGTGGTTCGACCATGCTCTGTGCGCTGAAGTTTATAAACAATGATTGAATAATGTGCCCCCTCTATCATACCTATGAAATACGCGATTTCCATGCATTTGCAATGTGGAATAAAAATTATATTTAGATTATAAAATAAAATGTATATTTTTTTTTATTGAACAGCAGTGTAGCATGTTGTTATACCATCTGGCACAATACAAAACATTTATTAATTGATAGTTAATTCTTTCAATAAAAAAAAATCTGGCATGGAAATGAAAAAATAAATCAACTGTTGATTCAGGCAAGAAGCATCGTTTTTGAAAGGGGGAACCAGACAATTGTTTGGTTTTTTTTAATTACAGTGTTTTTGGCCTGGAAAAGTTGACAAGCAAAAAAAAATGCTCAAATTCGGAAATCAAATTTCGAGGGGGGGGGGGGACTTTTTCTTATGCCAACTTCTTACTGTACCATTTTTGGTCATAGTATACTGCATTTTCTTTATATTACTTTACCGTAGTATTAACTTGGGGGGGGGGGGGCAGCTGTACTTCAATGAATATTTTCAATAGAAAAAGTGATGTTGGCATCTTACATATTCTTACATTTGTAACCGTAAATTAATTATGAGAAAAAAATATTAATTAGAACAAGACCAGAGTGAGCAGTTAATATGCAGTTGATATCAATAGATTTGAAAATTCCAATTAAAAAAAAAATAAATCTACTGAAGATTGGTTATCATTTATTCGGCCTTTTAGTGAACACTAGGTCAAAGTCAATTCGGCCTTTTAGTCCACACTTGGTCAAAGTCAAATGAGCGTTTTATAAGAAGACCACCTGTCTAGTCTCGTTTACCCCAGACTCTCGCTCTCGAGACTTTGCCCGAGCGAGAGTCTGGTCTGATTCCTATTTAATTTTTGTAACCAGTAGAGGTCGCTAAACCGGCTAACAAAATGGCGACTCCCATGAAAATACCTGTGAGAATTTACTTTTTAAACAAAGATATGTGCGTTTTTGTTCCTTGTAAAGCACATAAAGGTTTTTTTTTTATCATAAAACTAGGTAAAAGTAAAGGCGCAGCCTCTGACTTTTTAAAGAATACAGATCTTAGCATCGAAGAGAATGTATCATCCAATGAAAATCCATACCGATTTCTCGGTAAGCCTCGATTTGAAATTACAAAAATTAAATAGGAATCAGACCAGACTCTCGCTCGGGCAAGACTACCACCTGTCTGGATGATTGTCATGATGATGGAAGTAAGAAGTAAACTAAACTTTATTTTAACAAGGGTTAATTCACGCAAGTTTTTAAATCAGTTTGATTGATTTAGCGTGTGTGAATTACTCGATTAACATCATCCCCAAAATGTTCATTGGAATTCTGCTGTCAATCAGTGTCTGAAGAAATTAATTTATGTACGAGACTGGAGTGATGAAGTATATTACTAGCCCATTACAATGTGCATGTTATAAATTTGATTGGGGGTCATTTCTGGCAAAATGGAATCAGGGATATCTATGTGGTATATAGATAATACCCCATAAAGACTAAAGTTTTTTTGGGGTGTAAACATAGTCAATTTTTTTTTATCACGTTTATTAGTTTTTTGTCTTACCCAAGGGAGGAGGAATATGTTTCGGCATGGATAGCTTTTTTCTCACGAGTTGCAACTCTGTCAGCTAGGATGTCACATATCACTTAGATTATAATGTCACATTGTGTCTGTCTAAGGTAAATGGAGTTCAAGTTCAGTGTATTTTTATAGATTTAACAAAAGTTCATTGGGAATAAATTTTAGAAAATAAACCCCAAAGGGGGCAGGGGGATGTACGTACTTTTATAGGGTACTCACAAGGGTGGATCTGATCAACTGCTGCAGTGGTATGGATGTGAAATCTCTATTTTTCTTTAAAAAAAAACTGTGTGAACCAAAAATTATCACTTCAAAAACAAAGAACCAATCATATAATATGTATGGAAATACCTTATTATAGAATCCAATTTTTTTTCTGTATCATATGAATTGTTCATATTTGGTAAGATGTTGTTATAATAGCATATACGACATATTATGTCAAATATGAAAACCCTATTATTTGTCATTGAAGAGTTTATTCAATGTAGCACCATTTTTTGAATTAGGTCAAGCATGAAGGTAAATGTCAAGGGGTCAAAAATCATAGCATGCCCAGAAATATCATGCCACAGATAATGCACTTGTAAAATATGAAAACCCTACCTCTTCTAAATCAAAAGTCATAAGAATTTTTGAAAAGTAGGTCATACTTCACAGTCAAGGTGACATGGTCAAAAATCATTTATTCAATACATATATGTACTAGTTCATTACGAAAGGAATTGCCACAGGTAATTTTGCATGTATAATCTGAACATGTCGAAAGCCCTATCTCATCTCATTCAAAAGTCATGACCAAGGTTTTAAGTTTTTGTGACAGATGAACAGACCAACAGATGTTAGATGATAAGATTCAATTAATGAAATCTTGCATTCGCTAAAGTGGAGGACAAAAATCAAGAGAATTATAATACACTAAAAGGGATTGACTGACCTTGACATGATGATGCATATACCCGGTAGATGCTTTCTTTAAAAATTAGGTCTTCTCTTTCATAATGAACAATAATTCATATTTAGGAAGTTTAAGTATCTGACATAAGATAAAAGATATAAAGTTTGACATACATTTTATAGATGTATTTCAATGAAAAAAGCGATATTGATCAATATCGCCTGACTGCACCATGCAGGATTGAAATCTGTATCTATATCTGGATTTGTACACCTCTTCTAAAACAATATCTGGAAATTATGTTTTGTGATTTTTGTATATTTCTTTGAATAATGCAAACATTTTCAAAATTTGATATCTTTTCAAAACCCCTGGTAACACTAAGTTAGAAACCTAAAGAATTTTTGTTCACTTCCAATATATAAATTGTAATATTAATTATAATGAACATAATGTATGTAAAAACGTAATTGATTTGTTATCCAATGTAGTTTTAATAGTCCATCTGGTGGATGTTATCATGGCGATAGGGATAAATTTCAAAAAACTTACTAGTAGTAAATAGAGTACCTTGGTATAGCTATGAATGCATTTATAAAGATGTTGTCTTATTTCATCATGTTCATTGTACCTGTTTTTTTTTTTTTTTTAATTAAGTTGGTTATTTCAGATAGGTTTATTAAGAGAAACATGCGGGATGCAATTAAATTCATAAACACGATGAAGATACCCAACCTAATGATAAGAAGATAAAGAGAATAAATTAGTTCGGTGATCAATATCCAAAGACAGGATGGTGGATCTAAAGGGAATGGGTTCCAATATTTTCCTTTGTTTATTGCATGGTTTTTCACATTTACCTCAGACAAATCAAAATGAGTTATTTGTAGGTGGATCTAATTAAAAGGCTATATCTTTTTGATTATGGCTAATTGATTTCGAACAGTTAGCTTTTCAGTCATGTGTTATCATGGTCTAAAGTTTTGAGTGGTGGATCCAAGGGGAGTTGATATTGAATTTGTAATTCCTTATCATGCTTATTGTGAATCATCATAGGATACTAATAATTATTGCAAATTTATTGCAAACATTTAGGTAATCTTTCTTTGTGTGATAAGTAATGGATCAAAGGCATGTATATTTTACCAGTAATTGTTTTGATAGTTGTGGTGGATCCAAGGGGGTGGATAGATATATTTTTAAATATTTGTAATGTCTCAAAGGAATCAATAATGATCGTGTGATGTTTATGGTTAATTATTTTTAACATGCATTTAACTTATTTATCATGTTTGATCAAAATCTTCACTTATAAGTGGTGGATCCAAAGGGGTGGATATTAATCCTTCTTTTAAATATTTTTGGTAGGATCAAGGAATATTAATGATCAATGATTATGGTTAATTTATTTTAGACAATTAACTTGTATGTCATGTTTGATCATTATCTTAATTTTTAAAGTGGTGGGTCTAAGGGGAGTGGATATTAATGTTATATAGTAGTTATGGTTGATCCAAGGGGTAAGATATTGATTTTAAATATTTGTGGTGGGTAAAAGGATATTAATGATTATAGCTAATTGATTTCAAACATTAAGCTTATATGTCATGTGTGATCGAAATCTAAACTCATAAGTGGTGGATCAATTGGGAGTGGATATTAATTTTATTTTGATTAAATATTTGTTTTGGATCAACGGATATAAATGATTATGGCCAATTGATTTCAACATTAAGCTTATATATCCATGTGTGATCAAGATTTAAACTTATTAGTGGTGGATCCATGGGGAGTGGATATTAATTTTATTTTATTAAAATATTTGTTGTGGATCAAAGGTTATTAAGAGTCATTCTCTGCAAGAATTAAAGAATTCAGAAAAAAGTTGGAAATGGTACATCACAGATTTTGCTGATTTTTTGCATGCAATGTGGAAACACCATGCATAGATCATTTTTGGGGATATTTTTTTTTATTTTGAGTCCCGGTTGCCATGGTAACAAAAACCACCATTTTGAGGCCAAAAATACAGAGCAACCTACTGAAAGTATACCATCTTCATCATAAATTTCTATTTTCTGTGTATTATTTACAGATTCAATTGTTGCCTACTCTGATAGACTATTTGTTGGAGTAACTACCACAACTGATGAAATTATTCAGTAGTTGGTCATAAAAGAGTTGTCTTTCAGTGAAAAGTGTTAATCTTCAAATTTTAACAATTTTAAAAAATGCCAATTTTTGTCATTTTCTAAGCATAGTAGCAAGAAAACGTGGGCAATCCAAAACAAACAACTACTATCACTGAAAAGGTCATTCCTTACTTAACAAAATATAAAATTTCTAGAGAGGTATTATTTCTTAAAATAATATAAAATAAAACGAACACGAAAATGGTTGCTATCGAGATTTTGGATTAATTTGTAGATTCAACATTTGGCTCCTTTTTGTACATTATAACTTTAAAAAAAAATCAAAAGTAAAACAAATCACACTGCTAAACCTCATAATTTTAAAATATTACGATATGAATGTAAGTTCATAAATTAAACAAAAATAATATGTTACTATAGCAGCCAAAAAGTCAAGAAAAATCACTATAGCCTTTTTAGCTATTGACGTTATCATTATCCAGAATCTGTGGCCTCACTGCATGAATTAATTTCTTCAATTAACTAAATAACACTTATTATATTTGTTATTTCACTTACCTTCATTAAAAAAGAATAAATAAAATAAAAATCCAAGCGTCTAAAATCACGTTGCTATGGTAACCATAAATTGAAGTTAATTGTATTTCGCTAAATATCAAAATATTAATTCATAATTTATTTTAAAAAATGATTGCTATTGCAGCCAATAGTTCAGGAAAATCATTTTCATTGATATGTTTAATATAGAAAATCTGCTTTATTGCACGATTATATCTTTTTCAATTCTATAAAAACCTTGTCATTTCAATTACATGAAAATAGAAATTTAAAATGTTAAAAGAAAACAGTTGCTATGGTAACCAATTGCTAATAATTTTAGGAATTATCCAAATAACTAGGGCACCGCTTGGCGGGCGCCCTATAGTAATCAGTGTGTCCTTCCGTCCGAGATCTCCTGTCCGGAGCATATCTTCTATCTCCTTGGCCCAATCTGGCTAATACTTTACCTACTGAGTGCCTTTGGAAACTGGTGTGCAGTGACCTTGAACCATGTTTCTAGGTCAGAGGTCAAGGTCATAGCAGAATTTAGTGAAAAATCCTTGTCCGGAGCATATCTTCTCTCTCCTTGGCCAAATCTGGCTTTTACTTCACTCACTGAGTTCCACTGATTAATGGATGTGCAGTGACCTTGGTCGAAGTTTCTAGGTCATGGTCAGAATAAGCCTCTTTATTTAAATCTTTGTTCGGTGTATAATTTTTTCCCTTTATTTCCAGTAAATTCATATAACCGAGGATACAAGATAAGTTCGATATATATCTGTAAATTCGCAATATCCGTGAAGTCGCACTAAATGGCTTTTACTGTATTACACAAATGTTCCTCTTCAAAATAAACCATTTTAAATTACCTTACATTTTCATGTTCATTGTTGAAAGCGGTGCCTTTGAAATGGCCACTATCTCAATGATATCTAACTATTGATGTACCAGTATACAAATCTCATAGCACTGCCACCAATGTTTGATTATACTTCTAATTAATTTATTTACCGGGACAAAAACAGATGGACTCAAACTTAAACTGATCACATATATCTGAATTAGTGCAGCAGGATTTGTTTCCATGGAAACAATAAATACCTACATAAAATCATGACCGATCTTTTGGAAGCAACTTGCTTTATCAATTGAAACATATATACACATGTTTTAACATGTACATGCACTTCTTACTTTAAGTAGGACAAGCACATAGTCAAGAGTCCCCCCACCCTCCATTGTCCTCGATTCAACTTGTTTTTGCCGTTGTTGAAATGATCTTTTGCTGTTCCTTTCGTAAGGAATCATTATACCACCACTGCGAAGGAGAGGGGGTATACTAATTTACTTTTGTATGTCAGTTTGTCCATCTGGCTGACTGCCTGTGTGTCTATACGTAGCAAATGTTTAGTTGCAGTTTTCTCAGCAACTATTCATTGAAGATGCTTGAAATTTAGCACAGTGTTTGCTAAGGCATGCCATATGTATGGTGGGTAACATTTGAGTTTAAATCTGATACAAACTTCCTGTTTATCCGTGAGTCTGTCCGTTCCATACATAAAAAATTTGGCTGAAGTGTTCCCAGCAGAGATAAGTGTCTTTTTATATACATTAAGAATGACAATCAAAATTCAGTATGTAATTTAAAGATTTTGTGATTTCGTTCTTTCTCATTAAGGCGCCGGGGTTAAAATAAATATTAGGGAAAGTACAAGTAGGTAGAAAGCATATAATAATACAAAAATAGGTCCAAAACACTGTCCGTAGGGGCTATGCCCCTGGGAGTGAACTCCCTATAAGCTTTTAAAATTAAATCAACAGAGAACCTCACTTTGATTCAAAGTGAGTGTAATATTATCTAAAGGACCCTCTCTTAACCAGTACAAAATGTTTTTTGGACATTGAGAAAAATATATTCTATAAAGGTGTTAATATTGAGCTTATTTATATGATTTTTACTATATGGGGCGTGACAATTTATCTTGGCTCATTAAAATGTTGAGAATACCTGAACTCTTTACAAATTGTGTAATATATGTGAATTTCTAATTTTAAGAAGTAAGATCTAAGGGCAGATCACTCTTACTGCAAAAAATACCATAGAATCAGAATTCTTTAGTGTGCAGTATAGAGACTGTTAAATTCTTAAGTATACATCGATATATGAAAGGAAAAATATAATTATCTGAAATAGTTTTCTGAGGGGTTAAAGTGAAGGGGGAGGCAATAAAATGTTACCACCCCTTCTCCAATATGTTAAAAAAGTGGGGAATGATTTATTGGTACATGTATTAATATTTTTTTGATAACTTATTTTTATCTAAAACTATTTGGAAACCTCCTTAAAAATATTTTCCAGAACATAAAGTATGTCATAAATGGAATACTGAGATGTCCTCATAAAATATGACTAAATCAAATAAAATATTTTTTATCTCAGAGAGAAAAAGATTTGGGCACATATATGTATGATTTCAACAACGACCATTTCAATATCCCCAATATCTGTATGTACATAAAAGGAACTCCTCTCCACTGAAAATTGCATATTTCCCAATAAACCTTAATGTATTCCATCATTGCATATTGTTTCAGTAAAGTAGGTATGACAGCGTTTGCTATGACAAAAAATCTTAATAATTAAATAATTTATTTTTTCTTTGTTGCAATAAAATAATCTGACATAAAAGAGATAAATTTCTAAGTTCTTTCAATTTTTTGCAATAACTTCAAGTTCCCAAATGAAAGGGCACATTCACCCACGATCATCGATCCCCATTCAAAAAAAATTTGCATCAACAAATTTCAGCCCTGCAGAAATTGAAAAATTGCACGTGTTTAATGATAAATGAATGAAATAAATTCTTTCAAAAAACGATGAAATACCTTTTAGGGCAACAACTTTTTACCACCCCCCTCCCCCTCTTCTTTTTTTTTCAAGCACACAATTAAAAAGCTGTTGTGAAGTATTTAGCTTTTGTCATATACAAAATTGCTTTAGTTTAATTTGGTTAACATATACCGTATAATTCCTATTAACTGCCCCTGTCCCTATAACCGCCCCAGGTCTTTTTTCAATTATCAGAAAATAAGAGCCCCCTGTACAGTGATTAAAATCATCTAGAATCGTATCAAAAGTATACCAAAATTTGAAGAATGTAAAAATGTAACTTGTCTATTATCCAATATCTCGGTGGTAATGAATCATATAGCATACTTTGGGTAGATTATCTTCACTTAAAGTACAGTTAGACATTTTAGTGGTTCTTTAAATTTTTTAAAGTTAAAAATTGACAATTTTGACATTAAATATTATAAAGAGAATATCAACATATCCGCCCCCTCTCTTCGCAATTTTCTGAGTGCCCGGGGCAGTTATCACGGTAATAGGGATTATAAGGTATAATTTTTATCAACTGATGGTTTAGATAATTTTCATCAACATTTGATTTTAATAACATTGATAATTTGCCCAAACTATAAATTATTGATATAATTAGGTTCATGTCATTATTTATGCTTTGGGTAATTAAATGTTATTTTTATAAATAACAAAAAAGGAAAAGGGTGCACAAGTTCGGAAAAATGTCCATTCCAAAGTTGTCCGTCCAACTGTTTTAATTTCGACTACATGTTTATCTGCTTTATTTTTATTTGTTTATCATCTCTAACTCATTATACAAGGTATCCATTTTCTTCCTAGATTGTCGGATTGGTAGTATTCGTATGCGTAACTATATTGTATGAGCCATATGATTTTTAAAACGAGAAAGAATTAAGAAATGGACAGTATATGGTACGTCATTAATTAACTACCAAGTGTACACGAGTTTCTCTTACTGATGATTTTTTTTTTGGGGGGGGGGTTGAATTAAATAATCATAAGTAGGAGAGAATTTAATGATTTTGGTAACATCACCAAAAAAATATCGCCAAATAAAAAAACGTACGTCCTATAAATCGTCACGTAGAAGTCAGTCCCCTTTTATTATCGTAAACCAATAGCGATTCGGCTAACATCTGTAATTATTGTTTTGTGTGGGAGGGTTTTTTTTCCGGGGGGGGGGAGTCAAGGCAAGAGTTGCAGGTCCGTAGGAAGCAATTTCAGACACTCGTAAATACTTTCAGTTCGGGGTACTATCAGGCGTTTTAATTGAGGGGACAAGAGCATATAGTAGTAATGTTAAATAGATGATAAGAAATGGCCTTTACAATGTACGACATTTTGAAGAGAAAACTGAAATCCGTTAATCCAGGGATAGTCAAAATTTATTCATTTTATGAAGTATAATTGTGTACAATGTATGTCATAGAGCTACTTTAATTCAACTGCAATATTTACAATTTAAAATCGGCTAAACTCTATCAATATATAAAAATGCAAAAAAATACATATGTTTAAAAAATGTTCTCAAATCCGTACACGTTTACTGCGAAAAAAAAATCTAGAAATCACATGACATTGAAATAGTGCCACGCTGTAAGTAAACTATGGCAATGATTATATCGGAAAATTGAAATCACGGCTGATTGCATGCTTTAGTTTTTGAGTGAATTGTTGATTAATACTATGCGAGTCATGCAGGCATACGAAAATAATGACGTCGCACCAACGTAATGTAACGTCGTTCTGAAAATACTTCTGATTAAAAATTGTAAACCTTTAAAGTTTTTTGCAAGAAATTGAGCGAGAACACATATCATTTTTTTTTATAATTCGATGCTAAAATTACTTCATATTTATTGTATCGATTAATATAAAATTCGTATGCTTCGCTTTAATGTTATGATTATGGTTTTGAAATGCGTATACCGACAGAAAACGGACATTTTACTATATATCTCATTGAAAAGGCGTCACTTGTTTTCATCAACATTAGTGTGTTTGAATTACGATAACAATCTGACCACGCAGACGAATCTCAAAATACTTTCAGAAAGAACAATTTAAAACGAGAGGAGTTAATTAGCTGACAAATTATTAGCGAATGTTTTCAGGCAGGCAGTTAACCCGCAATCTACTTTAAATATATAATATTTATAATATCAATCGCTGATGCTCGGAGACCAGTTAATTAAGTAGCTATCTTGATCCTAGTTTGGGGATTTTTTAAAGAATTTTTAAGATATGAGCCGCAACTTGGTCAACATTATCCTTTGGATATGTACAAGTTTAAATGAAAATACATATTCCGTGCGAATGAGACCAATGGCCAAGTTGCGGCTCGATGTAAACAATGTCGTTGAAAACTAGTGTGCATATGGAAAACAATAGAAATGTGACAAAACTACTAGACCCCCGTCTCAAAAGCCAGTGTCGCTCAGCATTATTTAAAAATTTCATGTATATATTATACCAAAATTTACCCTTTAGACATACATTGAAGTTCAATACCTATAAAACATAAATTTAATGAATTTTGGAATTTTATTTTGCGCAAAACATCGGAATCCAACTCTCATAGCTTGAGTGCAGTCATTCCTTTTGAAATTTTGTAGTTAAGAACTAAAAACGGTGCTTGATTTAAAACTGTTTGATTAACTGCGTATGTTTTAATCAGTAATTTTACCTGTCAGTTCTTCTATGTGTACCAACGAAAATAATCTTTTCACATCCACCTCCATGGATTTTGATTGTATTCAACCAGTACTTAACGTAATCTGAAAAAAATAACGGATAATGCACTACGAAAATTAAATTTCATGTTATAAAGACACATATCATTAAGAAATGGAGATAACTGATATAGGCAGTTATAATTGATCAGATATTGCTTTGTTAATGAAAAAAATTGACGCATGGATGAGCATATATTATTGGACCGGATTTGAATAGAAATAGCATGAATAATAAATTCCTCAAGTATTACAAATAGTATTCTTTATTGAAATAATTTTGTTTGAATTGCAGTTTTTTTTTTTTTGCTAATTGTTTTTTATTCATCTGGTTAAGTATGTTTTGCTGTTAAAATTATTCTTAAAGTTTGTTTTTTCTAATTTCTAGACAAATTATTCTGAAAGATTCAAGTTCAATACCTTTTTGGCACCAATTTGAAAAAGATGTATTACATAAGTCAAGGGGTTCATTTTTTGCAGCTCCTCTTTCTTTATTTTCCCCAAATCTTTCTACTATACTTCTAGATGCATCAACAACTATTATGTATATGGCATCTTCTCGAATAAAAGTTTGATGTGACGCATAATAGGACCCCTGTCCAGCAAAATCCAGAACATCTAATACAATATTATTTTTGTTCCCTAATTGTGCCAATATACTTTCCTCCTCTTTTAACTTCCTGTGTATGAAGGGTAGAATATCCTTTTCAACTTTATCTACAGAAAAAATATATCAATCAGTTTTCAAATATTCTCACATATGTTTCTCATATATTAAATAACATTAAAATAATCTTTGGAGGGGTAGTTGCAAAAGTTGATTAGGAGTTTACGTATCTCAGTTGAATAGGCCCTAGATACAAAAAAAACTGCTCTACGTATGAATAAATTCTAAAACAAGGTAAATTATTGACAAACAAGTTGATGAAACAAAACAATCAACAGTCTTGTTTAAAATCATCATTTCGTAAGTTCTATGGTCGATCAAATGACCTTATCAGAAAATACAAGTTATCATTGAGTCAAATGCTGACTGATATTATATTAATTGTTAGTCCTTAATTGATACACAGAATTGATGACGGATATTCCCGTATTTTCCCAATCCTGACAAGGAGCACATGGCTGGTGTGACCGGTCAGCAGGGGGTGTTTACTATTCCATGGTATCTGATCCTTTCTCTGATGTTTAGGAGGTCCATGTTTGCTCTGCTCTTATTTTGTATTGTTTTATGGTCTTTTGATCTTGAATAATGTTTGTCATGTGTTAAGTGGTATTTGTTCAAATTCTAAAGACGAGTCAAAGTGGGAAACGTGAGTTTATTCTATCACTCTCTCACACACACTCAGATACCTTCCGAAACATTGGCAAGGTTTCTCATTTTTGCTGTATATTTTTCTTCAGTGACTGGAGTAGCTTCTTCGGTTACTTTAGTATTCTTTTCTACAAGAAAGTTTTAAGTTTTAATTATTACTAGGTTTACCCGTTTCTACGGAAGAGAGCAATAATACATTTTTAAAACAATTAATATTCCATGGAATGTCCAAAATGAATAAGATACTAATGCCTTCAAAATGTTTTACTTGAAAATGAAATTAATTGTAATACGTATATTATATCTTGCATAATTTGACATGTTTTTGCAGTAACATTCTTAATACGATTGAAGGAAAACAAAAAAAATCCAAGAAAGTATCACAAAGCATATAACTGTTTCAAAATGCTTGAATTCTTATAAAATTGATGAAGAATAGTGAAAGGAAGACATTCATCTAAAAAATATTAGATCTTTGCTATCTGCGTCTTTTAAAACATGTGAGAAAATCAGAAAAACAGATAAATAGTGTTACATGTAAAATATGATAACAGGTGGTATGATATATAAAAATACTTTTATTTATTAGTTACCTTTCATTTTTTCATCTGGTTCAGTCAATTCAATACTTTCATCTGTGGGAGAAAAAAAAGTAGGTGGAATTACAGTGCAGCACATAAGATCTCCTGTTTTTAATGTTGACTTTATACGTATATCCAACTAAAACACTTAAGGATATACGATCCTCAGCCAGGAAGGATAACTCTTTAATTTATAATTTAATTCAAAAAGTCTTAAAATAAAGCTTGAAATTGAAATTTTTTCATGCAACAATTTTCATTTTATGCATCTACGTATGATTCAATGTTCTTTAAAGTTTTAACAAACGGTATTTAAAAAGTTGACATTTGTACCTCATAAAATGAAGTAAAACTTGCATATTTAAAAAAAATCAATTTTCTTTTAATTTAGTCTTAGTTACCAATGTTTATATGTATGGTTTGAAATTAGAAGTGATTTACGGTGTTTTCTTTGAAAGGAAACACTTCATACACTATGCATTATGAAACAATGGAAGTAAGTAGGAGAAAGTAAAGTCCAAATAAGTGTAAAATTCATGCAATTTTCTTTAAAAGCCTGGATACCTATGATTTTTATTCCTAATATGTATTTCTTGATCAATTATCAATTAAAAAATATACAGTAGGTAGTTCAAATTGCATTTCCTGAAAAATTATTCGAGATTTACTAATTTTCCCTATATAATATGATTAAATTTAAAGATGAATTTTAAAGAAACACCGTGGGTAAATTCATTTTAATTTGAGGATTTAGAGACATCTTTGTGAGCATTTTCAATTACTCAATGCCTGATTTTCAGAACCTGAGGATCGGATAACCTTAAATCTAATTCTAACCGCTTTAAATAAACGTTTGTTTACAATAAAATTCAATAAAGACCACAGCATATGTTTGTTTTAGATCGTCATCGATTTTAAATGAGAAACTGCAACTGAACTAGAATATCCTAAGCAAACTTCGAGGCTTGTTGAGCGAATATACACCATTTCAACGAGTTGAATAAAAGTCAATATCAAATCACACAATTATGGTTGTTCTTTTTATCTCATGCGATTTTTGCTTTTTTTTTACTTTGAAGTAACTCCTTTAAAACTATTATGAACGATTTTTATTTGTATTCAAAATGATGAAGCATAATATATGATGTTGCACTGTTGATGTGGAATGGTGAAAAGAAGACTATCATGAGGTGAAAAATATTAGATCTTTGCTGTCTGCGTCTTTTAAGGGGACGAAGGATGTTTGGTCATGTAACTCAGTTGAATTACGTTATAATCTCTGATCAAATATGTACAAAACGAGATTAAAACCATAGTACTTGTATAATTTTTTGACTGTTTGCTGGCATTCACCATCTAGTATAAAAATATCTAGAAACATTAAAAATTCCTTGCAAATATTATCAAATTACGGAATAGATTAATCCACTCTGCCGTTTAACTACACTGTGCGTCCAGCGCGCCGTTGACGTCATAATAGATCTCTTAGTACAGTAACATCAAACATGGTAAAAACGAGTAGTATAAAATCATAAAAACTGGCATAATACTGTGGTTTCATCAATATTCGTTGAGCACCAATTTTCGTGGATTTCGTTGTTGAGCAGATCCACGAATTGAAATGTTCATTGAAATACGAAATATGACATTCATTTGTATAAGCAATGCTTTTGTCCACGAAATTACGTATCCTCGAAAACGTCTGTTTTATAAAATCCACGAAAATTGATGCCAACGAAAATTGATGAAACCTCAGTATGTACATGTTGGGGTATTTTGTGAATTTCAGAACGCAAAAAATATTTTTACATAGTTGTTGACGGAAATATTCTGTGGGTATGTCTTATTTCGCTTATTTCAGAAATGTGTGACAATCTTTAAAATATATCTGATTATGTTCTAGGCACCCCGATCAACCATAGGAAACTTGAATTGAAGGTCACAAACTTGCGAGATGGCAGACCTGCATTGCCTCGTCGATGTCATGTCGTGTGCAGTAAGCATATAAGTGATAGTAATATATGTCTGAAGATTTTAACATTTTAAATTAAGTTACAGTATAAATTTATTATAAATCTGTTATCAACTGATCAATGTACTATGCTTGTTTCCGCTACTGTTCAACAGAAGATATAAATTTATCATTTCCTTGTGCTTGTCAGTTTAATAAATAATAATATGTCACAACAATAACATTTGATGTATATTATTACAACAAGTTTTATTACTTACTAGCCTTATTTGTTAAAAACATAACAATTATTAAAGTTATTAGAAAATTAAGGTGTTCCGCTGGGGGTACAAATCAAAAGGTAAAAAAGATAGGATACTGTATATGGAATATCTCATCAATAATGTTGAAACAATTGTCTGATAAGAAGGGGAAAATGAAAAAATGAATGTTATTGTCCAGAAAATATTTATATTATCGTTTTTTTCTGTATTTTAGGGTAAAAAAAAATGTTTATTTATTTACTTTATGTATAATACAACTTTTATAACAGGACATGTTACACTGCTATACATGTCGTAGCTAAAATCCATTTATTTTGGGAGGAAAACTCTTTCATTAATTTATACATGTAAATCAATACTTCAAATACAGATGAGATTGGTTGTTTAATCTTATATCCAATGTCCATTTTAAAAGATAGTGTAAGGGATGTTCATGTTTAATTCTTAGGAGGAAACAACCTTCCTTTACCCAGGAGTAGACTAGAAAAAAGACTTAAGATCAGAATGCAGGATGATTGTGCAAGAGGTGCTGGCACATGGACGATTGAGGCACATGTATAATAAATATGGACAGGACAGTTTTTCAGGGCTACAGTTGAAATTGACACCCTTATGAACACCATTTTCTCAAGGAGTGTCAATTTCAGCTGTTACCTTAAATAAATGCACTGTTTATATTATCATACGTGTACTTAGTGTCTTATAGTTGAATACACAGGGTTGAAAATTTATATCCCTTGGCCACCCTTTTTATGGAAAAATCTTTGAATCCTTACAGTACCTTTATGGTTTTCTGGTTTGTAAGTTTGTCGTCTGACTTGAAAAATTGTGTACATCCTATAAACATAATGCATGCCCCCAAAATGTGGCTACCCATATATTAGGAAATATTGAAAGAAAAAAAATAAACTCATTGGTTTTATCGGAGCAGCCCCCAATTAGTCGACCGAATTAAGTAGCGAAATGTCATTTCTTTACCATTTGACCTTTTGGTTGACCCTGCAAAGGGATATAACTATTACAAAGTGTGGATTGAAATTTGTTTTCAGATGTCATAATTTAAATTCAGAGGTCGTCATAAAGAGCCAAAGTCAAAAAGAACACAAATTGGCCTGATTTCAAAATAGGACAATTTTTGCTCTGGATATATCTACAGACTATATATTTTTTCAAAACAACTTTCTGTTTTCAATATCTCTTTCATATATTCCGTAAGAGGTCTTTAAAATAGCATATGTATATGACTGTATATGGCCAAATTTCATACATTTTACGGAACGTGATAATGACGTTGTGAATTTTAACATTCTGAATTATAAATAAAGTGGTAAATTATTTATTATAGGATTAAACGTTCTTTTTGACAAATGTATCGATGTGTAAACTCTTGACATTTTACTCATAAACAAAATAAAAGTGCGAAGATATCAGGTGTTTTTTAAATCATAGATATAGAGAAAACGGCCGGGACCGGCGATCGACTTCGACATAAGCGGGGTATTCCAAATATCCCATGTTCGAGATACTGATATTTACCTGTATATATGTATATATATATATATATATATATATATATATATATATATATATATATATATATATATATATATATATATATATATATATAGAAAGCACGGAGAAATTCACTTTTACAAGGATACTCACTTCCGCCAAAGCCCGGGGTTGAACTCTCGAACTACGGAATCTGTCTCCTAGCAGTGCAGGAAGAGCGCGTTAGACCGCTCGGCTATCATAGGCAAGTAAAAAACTTGCTTTCGATGCCGATGGAATTCTCACAACGCTGCCCTACACTACACGGTCAAATATATATATATATATATATATATATATATATATATATATATATATTATAATCTTGAGAAGTTCGTTATAAAAGAAGTTAAACTATATTTATCCTTAACGGGACTCAAAATCAGTTCTTATATCCATAAGTTCATTATATCCGAGTTCGCTATAACCATAAAATTTTATGAAGATTTGTTAAGAATTTTGCTGGGGACCCAGAAAAACTTCGCTATATCCGTGAATTCGCTATATCCATGTTCGTACTAAACGAGTTTTACTGTATTTACTTTGAATTTAAATTAATGATTGGGTTATGCCTTTCTGCTTCATAAGCAATATTGATTAACGCAAGGATGAAACAGAAAGAGAAAAACGATTTTAGTATTTCAACTTCCATCACTTTACAGAAATTATTTCATGTTTTCTTCGGAAATACATTTAGTAATTTCAGCAGCGAAAACATAGACTTTGTCATTATTCAAACTAAGGGATACATATGTTGTTTACGCATTTATTCATTTACATGTACATACTGCCAAAAATTCAACTCTGTTACTTTAATCCTTTATGAGCGGGGGTATCATAATTTGTCAGCTCAGTGCTTACAGTGCTTAAAGTTTTATTTTGAAAAGACGTAACAGAAAGGAATATACATGACTGAATAAATCAAACGGAACTGTAACAGCAATCTACTAAAGCTTTTCCTCGGAGCACTGTTGGTTTGTTCTGGCATAGGAAAGCTTTTTCGATATTTTTTTCCTTTTGAGAGAGAATTGTCAGATTTGCTTCAAGAACTCATTGTCTGATATTAATTTTTATAAATTGCAATGGAAGAAATAGTACATTGTACCATATACGCTACATGTATCTTTAATCAACCGCAGAAACAACAAGAGTCTAAAATTAATCTTAGGACTTCTGATGAAATGACAAGGACTACTGAGTATTTAGGCAATCAGCCTTTCTTTAAAATTCAAAGATATAAAGTTGCCAGTCAGCAGATGAAAAAAGCCACGCACAACATTTAATGTGATTTTTGCCACGTGATCAACATTTTGCACTGTTCTACCCACCTGAATATCCTTTTAAGGAAAGGCTATCATAACTTTTACAGTGCAGCTCTTTAACAAAACTTCTACTTCATATTTTTCAAATGAAACATATTCTTGAAAAGTTAACAATAAAAATATACATGTATTTGAAAACCAATGAGTAGAAATTACAGCTCTAGCAAATGTATTAGGACATTAATTTAACTCTTCATCCCTTTTCAAAGAATTGCAACTTTAACACCAATCGTGTTTAAAATCTTTCAATGTAACCTGCTTAATGAGAAAACGCTTATTAAAAACTTCACCAACTTTAACGTACATTTTTCAAATCATAGACAACATTCATCGATAAAAAAAATGGTCTATTTAGACATAGAAATGAATAATATCAAGACTTTAAATATTCTTTTGTCTGTTCTTTGGATGAGACCGGAATACCAAAATTCAATGTGAGAGCAAGGGTGACCTCTTGAAGAATTTTTTAACTAATAAAGCTTTTTTAAAAAGCGCCGAACAATTTTTAAAAAAAAAAAAATTGAATCAGATGTAAAGGGCTTAAGAAAAAAAACATTACATTAAAAAATCCGAAATTTATTGTCATATTCCTTTATTAGGGGTTTGGGGTGGGTGGGTAGGGGTCATGGGTGTTATTGTTCTTGTTTTTACTTTTTTTTAATTTGTGTACTATATATTACGTGACTGTGCGTGAAGAATAACGTACATTAGCATTAAACCTTTTTAAAATTAAATAAAATACAATTAGACAAACCTTTCATTTTACAGACATACAAACGGCCATCCTCATACAATTTTTCGTTTCTTTTCCATGAAACCAATATATTCACCGAATAAATAAAATTCGTATACAAATATACATTGTTTTCAAGTATTTCTTGACCTTTTCTTTATATGTACAATATTAAGGTCAGATTTTATTCGTTGATCTTTGATCTTCTTTTATTTAAAATTTTGACCATAGAATTTCTGCGACCAGGCAATAATAAATGCTTGATAATATATTTAACCAAAAAAGTTCTAATCAGCCATAGAGTAGGGTGGAACATTAAATTCAAATTTTTGATGGTCTTACAACGTACTTTGAAAAATTACGCACTTTGAAAACTTTTTTTTTCAAAGTGTGTTAAATTTGGGACCAAACTAACGCACTTTGAATTTTTTTTTTCAAAGTGCGTTGATATCGATCATATTAACGCACTTGAAAAAAAAAATGTAAAGATTGATCAATATTCTTACAAATAATCTGTATGATAAATAACAGACTCTGGTTGGATACCTTTTTTTTGATAAGGTCACATCACTTACCCCTAAATATTAACGTTTTAAATATTTAAGGTTTGGATAAAATGAAAGGGAAAAGTCTTGAAAAAGGAATGACGACTGTTTAAAAGCATGATTAATTCGTTTCTTTTTTTTAAATTCTAGTCTTAAATAAATAGATGTAAAGGTGTAAAGGAGGCACTAACAGTGAAAAGCTTTAAGCAACTTGGCATTTATCATAATAAAAAGAGGGCAATTTGATTGTTCAAAACTTTGAAAATTCTTTCTCTCTCATACAATTAAATATACTTTAAATTTCCATATGTTTTAATTAACTCATTTAATATTTAAAGTTTTCAACGTCATACAGGTTATGTAAATACATAATTATATGAATGTTTTAGGTATAGACATCGAGACCTGGTGAAGTGCCAGGGAATAGGGGAATAGGGGAAAGATATATACACCGTATTAGCATTGAAAATGCAGCTTACTCGTTTTGGGGTATATTGCTCCCCTGTCCCGTAAGTTACCGACACCCATGTAATGGAAAGTTAAAGATTTGGACTGAGGGATCTTATAC
>NW_026924395.1:0-23267 GCF_032062105.1 Saccostrea cuccullata
GTTATTGGTTAACCATTTAGTTAAGTACTACAAAATTCAGTGTGTCTGCTTCTTCGCTGATGACACTGGAAAAAGATATGCATGCCTACTTTAATATCATGATTCAATGCTTTTTTTGTTTTGTAACTGTACATATTCGATGAAAGCATGCTAACCGCTTTTCAGTACTTTCAGTACTTTGATTTGATTTGAATTTAAAGCTACGTATGCAAAAACTAAAAATAAACTAGGCAAAAACAGTTCAAGTCTTTAAATAAGGATCAAAGTCGTTAAGATATCTTGGTAACTTCAATGGCATATCATGTTGAAAAAACAATAAAAGGGTTTTATAGGCAAAATTAGTAAATATCAGCGATGTAAAAAAATGTTTTTATCAGCTAGGTAGAAGATGAGTTTCTTGGTAACTTCAGTGGCATTTGATGTGGAGAACCCAAGAAAATGTTTTAGCAGCAATATTAGTAGACATCAGCTATGTAAAAATCCTGTTTTTTCAATGATATCAACATTTGTATCCCAAAATTATAACTAATTACACAAAAAGTACTAAGTGTATTGGATACCTATCAGATCTAGAGTATTATTCAAAACTCTTACTTTCATGTACAACTGATCAGTAGGCCAAGCACCAGGAAATTTAATGGAACAGTTGTGAAAGCAAACCAAAAAAAAAAATATGTTCTTCTTGACATTCCGAAGGTTGTTATACAGTACCATTTAATAAAAGAAAACTTTTCAGCGACAGGAGCTTTAGTACGATCGGACCAAAATTGTGGAGTGAAATGCCATTGTACATAAAAAATTCAAAATCTATTCATGAATAAAAAAAAAAATTAAAAAGCTTCTTCTTTAAGGACCTTTATGCTTCATTTTATTAATTACTTTCCATGTATCAATGCATATTTAGGTATCTTATATGTTAATATTTATTAATATAAAGATTTTGTAAAAGTCACTGTACATTTTGATGTAAAAATAGGCGTTTAATCAAATAAACCAGTAGGCATGCTTATGAAAATTTCTAAGATGTGTCTTTAGACATATCTTAAAATTCTTAGGACATATCTAAGGCATATCTTAAGATACGTCTTCGGGTGTAAAACCCAAAGCATCTTATGAATATCCTAAGTTAAAAATGTCGAATTTCCACCTTAGGTATTTTCTTCTTTTTTGTAAATGAAGCACTACAAGAAGTTCCTATTTCAAGTTACCATCATGTGTATATGTGGGAGGGGGAGTGGGGGTTAAGCTCCCCCTTAATTCTTTAAAGTTAAAACAATCGATTTAAATTGTGATCCGGTCGCATACTCGCTACGCAGTGTAGCGAGAGTATGCGAGCAAACCTAACATCTAAGATCTAAAGCCATATGCGAATACATGTTTTGTATAATTATAAATGCACCCCTACCCCCTTAAAAAATAAAAGAAGAAAAAACTTCTATGTTTGGAGACGATTAAAATTTTTAATTTACTTACTTATTAAAAAAATCTGAGTCAGTATTTCTTTATTGGGTGTGTCCCCATTTCTCTTAGAAATATATACTTGGATTAAAAGTTTAATATGTTAAAGTATGTTTTTTAAAAAAAATATTTTGATTTATTATTTTCATATATCTTTTGCATTTTTTATTCATTTTTATACCAGTTTTGTGTAATAAGCTGTTTTATAACAGAGCTATTTGTGTGCGATCTATTTTATATTTAGCAGAAACAGAAAAGCGGAGCTACACGACAATATATAAAAGCATTTTCTTTTCTTTATTATTTGTATTATTGGATAAGTAATTTAGAAAAGATATCAAGCATAACATTTTTTTGTCTTTCTTTGTCCAAGTTGATCAACAAATCTCTCTCTCTCTTTTGGATAAGGGAGGAAGTTATTTTTTATACGTGGTGTTTCTCTGCTGTCTTTATTTTTTACACCTGCTAATACCAATAAATGCAACAGATTAGTGCAATATAAAGGTACTAAAATTCTGAACTTGTGTGTACTTAATCTTTTAGGTATCCCCCACCCCTCCTTTTTTGTGCCCCATTACAATACCAATTAATTGCATATTTTTAATTATTTGAAAGGGTTTGAATAAATAAGAAATTTGAAATAATAAAATGGTTTCTGATAAAGTTTTAAATATTTTAGATAAAAATCTCAAAACTCCAAATTTTAAGCTTGTTTTGATAATTGAAAGTTGAGGTTTTTGAACTAAAATCTTAAATTTTGAACATACGACACCAATATAGTTTGAGTTTTTGAAATAGAAATTTGAGCTAATGTTTAATATTGTAAAACTAATTATCATTTAGATATTTTAAATATTCTGTGTAATATGGACCAATAAGGGGTTTATTCTTGCACGAATTTATTCCTGATCCACAATATCTTATGCATTGATAATGAAAGAAGAGGAAAACTTTAGATTACTATTTAATCATAAAGAATATTACATAACGATATCCATTAATATTTAGTCGACACAATCATCTTTGCTGTGTATAGAGTTTTTCCTACTTATCCGTATCATAAGATAGTAGAATCCGTTTCTTGACTTCATGCAGGTTACACTAAAATATACTCCATCGTTGTCAGGAACACATTGGTTTGTGATAGATTTCTCTGGGGGATAGACCTTCCCCATGTATAAACAGCCGGGAGGAGAAGAGACCGGTGCAGAAGAGACCGAATAGAATAGAAGTAACAGTACCACCAAAATCACAGCCTTCATTTCGTTAGATTTAGTATTGATGATAACAATGGCCTGTAATCAAAATCAGATGTTAAAAGGAAGTTATAATTATGTTTCTTTTGACAGTAAGAAATTGGGAGAAACAACATCTGTAAGCAATAAATAACATTTAATCTCTAGGCATTATAAATTTGAACTCTACCTTTGATCTTCATTGTTTGACATTTACTAACTTATTAATCTAAAAGTATTTACATTTTGTATTTTCTACTCAAACAAACAACATAGATGTTTTTGTTTGTTAATTTGGAGCTTCTTGCCGCCGTGGTCAATGCTGGGGCTACCACAAGGCTTCCCCACAATAACAATCAATACAAGTAAACAAATGTGACGACCCAGTCGTGCGGATTATTCACTGAGTTGGTCACAAATGCATGAACTTCACAAGTATATCAATAATCAATCAAATTCAATATATCAATTATCAATTAGTCGATCAATCATTTCACATAATAATCAATGAATTCAATCATTAATCAAGTCAATTACAAACCAATGCACAAATGCAAACAAACAGATGCAATGTGAAAAACAATGGAAAGAGCGTAAGAATATGTCATGCACTCCTCCACTTGCGTTGAGATGCGACGGAAAACGCCTCTTGCAGGAACCACGACTACTCGTGTTTACCACGAGTAATCATGAAACTGTAACCGCCACCAATTAGGTGCCAAGAACCATGATGACGGCGGCAGTACCTCAACGCAAATGGAAACCGTCGACCAGGGCCTGCTGCATGATTCACTATTTTTCAAAATATAAACTCAGATTTAATCTAAATTTGTTAATATTTACCGGTGTAACGACGAAAAGTGACCCCCGTAGAATATTGACCGGGGGTCATTTTCTACGTAGAAATTTGACCCCCTGGTCAATATTCTACGTCGAAAAATGACCCACTTTTCTGTAGAAATTATGGCCTTGGGGTCGTTTTTCTCCGTGTGCATTGTAGAAAAATGGCTCCGTAGAATAATGACCCCTTGTCATTTTTTGATGCAAAAACATTCGTTTTGGTTGGAATATACCTGTCACTTCTTAAGGGAATGTAAAAGGGTAATATCAAGCTGCCGTATGCTTTGAAGTGTTATTTCTGATAGCTTTTAAGCTTGAATAACGAAATCGAAGCAACACAATACCTTTCATTAATAATACAAACTATTTTATCTCCATTAAAGGAAAACAATATTAAAATGTTCTAACTAAAGGCTAATAGAGCAAAGATACGCACATTCATAGAAACGTTTATTACATTTTATACACAAAGTTTTCACAGTTGTTATTTTAATCTTGAAAAAGGTTATTTTCTAGCTGGTGTCAGGAAAAAAGTGTTCAAGATTAATTAATTATAAATCTCTTTTATTTTACCCTGGATAAATAATTTGCAAAAATCAAAAAGTTTTTTTTTTCAAAAGTTTAACGTTTTTGGTCCCTACTTTTGAAAAATGGCACGAAAAAGTGCGCTAGCTTAGAACATTAGATCTTATAAAAATATTTGATTTTCTATGAATGAAGTTTCAAACTTCTCATAAAAAACATAGGGATGATTTAATTTGTAAAAATAAGAACGAAATTAAATTGCCTCTGACCTATGATACAAGGGAAACAAAATGTGGTTGGCTAAAAACCTGTAAAATGTCTTTTGTCGTTTGCTAGTGTCAACAAAACCTTGACAAAATGGGTGTGTGGCTTAAAGGATGATTAATTAAGAGTGTTTTACCAATAGAAAAAAAAACAACAAATGTTGGATGATGAAAAAAGTTGTTACTTTAATGTTATACTTGAGCATTAACTTTTGGACGTTATGTGCAAGGACTTAATATCGAAGTTATGGCACGATAGACTAACAGAGTTCATTAATTTGCAAAGGTAATGTCTATTAAATCTTGAAATTAGATCCGCCATCTTCAAACTCCAAACTCTTGAGTATGAACTCCACTGAGTACGTTTCTAAATTTGAGGTTATAAAAATTTGGAGTACAATCTCCACTGAGTCAAACTCAACGGACTTGGAGTACGAACTCAAAGTCTGGAAAAGGAAATCTTTAGCTTTTGGAGGTAAAAATTATGTAAACATACATATTAAAATGAGGGGACATGCACGTGCTAGTACCCGGTATATGCTATATACATTAATTACTGGAGTTTGAGTTGGAGTACGAGTATGCTTTAAGTTTTATAACCTCGGGGCCAGGTCTTCAAAAAATCTATTGGAATTTCCATGTGTATCAATTGCGCTCCGTTATTAGCAGACCCTATTTTTGTATTCATACGATTATGAAGCAGAATTTGTGCAAAATCTTATGCGTGAGAAGAGGAAAACACTTGTTGTGGCCTTCAACTCGACATTTAGATATATCGTCAATGTATTGTCAATTAACAATGGTAATTTCCATTCCTACGTCGATAAGATATATCCTAGTGAGCTACCAGAGTCTGGCACATCTGTTTCATACTTGAATATTTTACTTGAAAAGACTTTAATGGTAATCTAACAACCAAGCTATATGATAAACATGATGACTTTAACTTTTCTTTTGTCAACTTCCCTTACTCACGCAGCAATAAACCTTCATCACCTGCATACGGAGTGTATACAGCTCAACAAACTTTTTAAGCTCACATGGTCTTTCGCACAAATTAAGGTCACATTGTTGTAATAAAAATTACCATTTTCGAACTGCAGTACAATGACATAACCTTACGTTATATTAGATATATAATGTTCAAGCATAGATGTCTTTTGAAATTATTATCTTAAGATTCCAAAGTGGATGTTTTTAAGGGGAATTTATATATGAATGGTACGATGTTTCGACTATACAATTCTACCATAGGTATTTAACAATAGTATAAAATGAACTTTCCTTGATACCGTGTAGTTGAAATTATTAAATTTTCTTCTTAACGGTGAGTAGTTTTTAAAATTGTTTGTTCCTTTACCATATTCCTCTTGGTTTTGTCGAAATGTAGCGCCAAAAAGGGTTAACATTGCTAAAGGAAACCACATAAAAGGGTAAGATAATGAAGTATTGTTTATTTTTTTAAAAAGTAAATTCCTTCTATGAAAAGGAAAATTTCTCTGCATTTACGGTTTGAAAGGTTAGAATTTTGCAGTGGGATTAATGTCTCATGAGTCCAGATTTTAGAAGTTGACTCTGAAAAACCCCACCGTATTTACATACAAACCAGTCAAACAGATGAAAAATACTATTATCACCCCGAACTAAAGAGTCAAAATGTACAGAAAATACAAGTTACAGTATCTAAACTGTGCCCATGTCTACATATCTGCAAAGAGCTATTGCTTTCAAAAGAACGGATAAAAAGACAGTTGCAATTGGCAAGAAACCACAAAAATTAAAATGAGAGTGGTTGTAATTTTTCACCCAAGAAAATATCAAAGTTCTACCAACTGATATGTGTGAATTATGTTTTAGTTAATGAAATACCCCCGGTAAAACTTAAAAAAATGTAAACAAATACTTTTAAAATGTATTTTGAAGCCTCGATACACAATATTACATGTTAACAATGTGACCTTAATTTGTGCGAAAAACCATGTGAGCTTAAAAAGTTCGTTGAGCTGTATATCTCAGTTGATTCGATACGCAAGAGCATGATCTACGTATGAACATTTTCCTAAACGAGGTAATTAAATCATTGAAAAGCTAGTTGATGAATCAAGAATATTTGAAGTCATCATTTTATAAGTTCTATGGTCGATACAATGACCTTGTCAGCAAATACAATTCATCATAAAGTCAAATGCTGACTGACGTTTTTCACGCTGATGGTTAGTCAATTATTTTTACATTGAATTGACGATGGATTTTTCCGTTATTTCTTGATGATGACAAGGAGCACACGGCAGGTGTGACCGGTCAGCAGGGGATGCTCACTCCTCCATGGCAGCTGATCCCACCTCTGATGTTTTAGATGTCCATGTTTGCTCTGCTTTGTATTGTTTTATGGACTTTGCATTGATATTGAATACTGTTAGTTATCTCCATATCCTTCATCCATATAGATATGTATGTAAGTTTAAATGTAAGCGCTAAGGGAATTGAATTTATATAGGTAAATAACGTTGTTTTCCTTGCTTCTATGCTATGCTTTTAGATTTGTAAAAAAATTCAAAGTTAATAGTTATCAGAAACATATCATGCCATTTTCGGAACAAAACCTTTGAATGATAAAAAAAGCATCCAAAAATATAATAATAAATTTATGCTCCCCAATGAATAAATATTCATTGGGATTCTGCAAGCCAAAATTAAATCCATACCAGATACATTGATAGTGATGCTACTATTAAGATATGCAATCAAATATATGTTGGAAAGAATTAAAGTACATATAAAATTCCCCCTACTTGCATTAGAAATATGATAAAATATCAGGAGACGCATATATAAGGTTTTATTGTATAAAAAAAGTAGGGGGTCAAATTTCTATGGGGGTTACTTTTCAACGTGTGTGAAGTCGTGGAATTACTGGTCTGGAATGTTTTTCTACAGTCGAGAAATGACCCTACTTGTCGTAGAATATTGACCGGGGTCATTTTTCTACGTACAAAAATGACCCCCTGGTCAATATTCTACGGGGATCACTTTTCGTCGTTACACCGGCACTGTTTTTTTTTCGTTGGTTTATTGTACAACATACCTACTAGGCTAATGTTCTTTTTGAGACTTTTTACAGCTTTTAAATCATTAAAATATCTATAACAAACACAGTTTGCTTGCTTGGCTAAAGTAATAAAGAACTTACAATAAGTTATCTATCTGCAATTGTTCGTTATAGTTGTATGAAAAAGTTTACACTGAATTATACCCAAATTACGAGGGTTGTCCCGTAAAATCGTGGACAAAGCGTTTTTCTCAAAAAGTAATCGGCGCACAAAGCTGAAAATTTCAGTAAATGTTTATTTATCATATTTAAGTACATGATAATTCTTTTTATAAAATATAGGCAAAAATAAAGATTTTATTATGCTTGAATGTGCACGGGGTATTGTCCTATGGCGCACGGTCAAAAAACCAAAGTTTTATTTAAGAATACACAAGTTTGAATTCAAAATAAAAGTTTAAAATACATAAGATTTGGACAAAATTTGTCGCCCTCCACCGGCAAGTTGTGGCGTCTCCATATGAGTGAAAAAATCTCGAGAGGGACGTTAAACAACATACAATCAATCAATCAATATACCATCTGCTTTTGATTACCACCGCTTCAAAACTATAATAGCCTCCTCTGTTGCATTTTGATGGAAAAATTGTAGTGGTTGCTTCCCTAATTGATGTGAAAGAGATTTAAATATTTTATTCTACAATAATGACACATATCGGTATGATATATTATACATGTATAATAAATTATCCAATAATGACTAAACATTCCCCCAGTTTCTCTGAAAAAAGTATGAACTAAATGCTTTTATGAATGGTCATGGACAAACTTGCAAAAACACTCAAATAGATAAACTATTTTATTTAGCAATGACTATCAAGGCTTATTTGCTTAATCATCATTCATTTAATGTCTCTCCTAAAATTAAAAGTACAGGTTATTTTTATTGTCTTTAACATCTTGTCAAAAGGGCAATTTAACCTATTTCAAATAAACGCAGGTATTTGTGGTATTCAAAATATGCCGAAAGAAAGTAGTTTTATATCCACAGAAAAAGTAATTTGGGTATCAAGTTCTAGACCATTAACGAAAAATGTATTTTGGTAATTAAGGAAGGTCCATTCATTTACAGATCCTGTTTGAATTTTACACACCAATTATAAAATTCTAGTTTTCCCTTTATATAGAATGTATAGTTGGATTTTGTATGCCGTCATTGATAGGGAGGACAACAGGAGTTTCCAGCTGTTGTGTATCAGAATACAAATATTATCCCCTTCTTGTTAAAGGCAAAGTTTTTATCACGTTCATACAGAACTAAGAACTTTTTTGGAAAATATATACCTTATGGATTAAAAAGTTTCAATAGACCAACAAATTTCAATGGTAAAAATCTATATGTATAAATAGGGCATAACACTGATAAATCCTCCTTTCATTCTTTCATTACATTCAGTACTTTGATTACTGCAAAAGTGTAAGTGACCTAATTCTCTCAAATGCTTTATACAATTAGAAGACGATTAAATTTTGGCAAATGTGCACGTACCTCCTTCAAGCACAATAAAATTTTGCAGAAAAGAAAATTTAAAACAGTTTAGTGTGTCTTGTTTTTTTATGATTTCCATGTTTTAACCCCCCCCCCCCACCCCCCCCCCCCATAGCAACTGAAGGAATATTAACGTTTTACTTCTTAAAACAATAACTTAAATTAAACAATCCATTGACTATCGACTGTTTAATTATTCCTGTCACCTGTAATTACGATCTTTTGTAAATTCAACCAATACCGTTTACACTTTGATCTTCAGGTTTTCTCAAAGGTCAACATGTCCAAAAATTTATTTTTACAATAGCTCCAAAACTTTTGTTTATAGAGTCAGAACTTTTATAGTCTATGAATTCAACATTGATTAAGAGATAAAAAATATCACTTGATAACAAATACTGAAAAAATATTTATCAAAAAAATTCTTTTAACTAGTTTTGAAGCTACTGTAAAAATGAAATTTTGGCCATGTTGACCTTTGGCAAAACCTTGAAACAATACCACCAGGCCAAATCCAAAGTCAAATTTCACCATCGGTACGTCTAATTTGCTTAGAATCTACAAACCTTAATAGTTATACTTAAGATCAAACTTATTTTATTCCGAAAATTAAAACATTGCCTCAATTAAGCCTCATAAAATTTTACGAGTCCTTACCGTTTGATCAATTCTTCAAGAATGTAGATAGTTAATTAAGGGCACGTTGATTTACGATGTACTGTCGTTGTTTGCCGTCAGAGTATGCATGCTGTCTACCTTTTCAAAAATTCCCGATTTATGTGTGTCTAAACTTTATTTAAGGCTACATGAATGCATAGAAGATATGCAGGTAATTGGGATCTCAGATGTTCAGAATGTGTCCTGTAGAAGATAAATGTAAGCATGACAAGAGGCCCGGGACACACCGCTCATTTGTGTCACCTTGTTCTACCTAAAAGTCCTTTTTTTTTTTAAAATGTCTTAGTCACTCTTTAAAAACTTAGGGAAATTTTTGAATTATGTGGCCTCATCCCAGCCCCAGAGGAATATACTTATAATAATATAAAATGGATTGGGTCTGAGTGATGACCAATTGCCAATAAAGTTTTCTTCGCCATTGACTAATTATGATTGTTTCTGCTTAACGCTGAATCGCCAGTAATTCAGTAATGTTTTCTAAGAGTTGGATCCCGTAACCAATGTTTCGTTACTGATAGTGATGAATGGAATATGTAAACCACGGTAATCATGCTCATAAACAATACAAATCAGGAGCAATGCAAACATGAACCTCAAAAACATCCGAGGAGGGACCTGGTGTCACGGAATAGTAAGCATCGTGTGTAGATCAGTCACTTCTGCCGTGTGATCCTTGTCTTGATCAGGAAAACGGGAAAATCCGTTCACAGTTCAGTGTGAATATAGCGGCCTTACGATTTGTATGCAAAACACCAACCAATATTTGACCCATTAACAGAATGCATTTGCTGACAATATCATTATATCGACCATAGAACTTTTGAAATATTGGAATGAATATCATGTTGATGTTCTTGACTGGGGATGTACAATTTTCCTACAGGTGATCTTGCAGAATAGTCTATATCGAAATCCGTCGAAATTGTTTTCTTGTTGATGTTATATTTTCACAAGTTTTGTTTATTTGATTAATTATAAAAGAAAGTGATTATGATGTTTGCAGAGAGCTCATTAAAGTAAATTTTACATTTTGTGTTAGTCATGATTCTCTCTTTTAAATCAAGTTCAATCGAAATGGTTTTTCACGCTTTTGCTGTCCACCCACTTCATTTACATAAAAGATGGGCATCTATATCAAGCAGTATTTATTTAAATACTTGTACATTACAAGAAGAAAACATTTGTTGTGGCCTTCAATTCGACATTAAGATATAGATAGCTTTAGATAAAAGATACCACAGAGTCTGACACATCTGTTTCATATTTGGATATTTTACTTAAAAAAGACGTTAATGGTAATCTAACAACCAAGCTCTATGATAAACGTGATGACCTTAACCTTTCTATCGTCAACTTCCCTTACTTATGCAGCAATATACCTTCATCACCTGCATACGTGGTGTATATATCTCAGTTGATTCGATATGCAAGAGCATGCTCCATGTATGAACAATTCCTAAAACGAGGTAAATTACCGTATAAGTGGAAATTTTAACAAGACGCAAATTTATCGTTTTGTCCTTAAAAAATGGTAATTTATTTTTAGCGAGAAGGAATTTTAGCGATTTTAAAATGTTCTCATAAAAGCTAATACAAATTAAACACAGTTTATTTTTAGAGATATTTAATTTTAGCGATCTCAGAACCCTCGCTAATAATGCCAAAATTGAATCCTCGCTAAGAATTCTGCTTATACGGTATTGACAAGCAAGTTCATGAAACAAGAATATTAGCAGTCTCTAATATATACCTTCATCATGCGTGAAAAGAAGAAAACAGTTGCTGTGGTCTTCAACTCGACATTTAGATACATCGACGACGTATTGTCAATTAACAATGATTATTTCCGTTCTTATGTGGACACGATGTATCTTGATGAGCTTGAAATAAAAGATACCACAGAGTCTGACACATCTGTTTCATACTTGGATACTGTAGATTGGCAAATAATCACGATGGTTTTAATTTCGCTATGTTCGCAATTCATCATATTTCCGCGAAAATAAACCCATCGTGAATGCTATCATTAGCTTTAAAAACCTTTAAATGATTGGAAGAAATTTTCTTACAGCGTGAAATTATAAACCATTGCGATTGGAAATTTTTGAGAATATCGTGAAATTTTAACACCGTGGAATTAAAACGGTTTACAGTATTTTACTTGAAAAAGACGTTAATGGTAATCTAACAACCAAGCTATATGATAAACGTGATGACTTTAACTTCTATCGACAGCTTCCATTACTTTTGCAATAATATACCTTCATCACCTGCATACACGGTTTCTATGTATCAGTTGATTCGATATGCAAGATTATGTTCTACGTATGTACAATTTCTAAAATGATGTAAAATATTTACAAGCAACTTCATGAAACAAGATTATCAGCAGTCTCGTTTAAGGTCGGCAGGTCGTAAGTTCTATGGTCGATACAATTACCTTGTTAGCAAATACAATTTATCATTGAGTAAAATGATGACTAACGTTTTTCATATTTACTATTTATACAACAATGGCGGATCCAGATGGGGGGGGGGGGTTACGGGGGTTGCAACCCCCATTTGGATTTGCAGAAAGAGAAAAGTCCCAAAGTTTTGTTTGTTTTTACTTTCGAAAATGATCAGTGAAAGGCTAACGTTGTAATATATAAAGAAATTAGGTTGCGAAAACAAAATGAAACCCATCCCCTAAATTTATTTTAAAAAAAATAGGATTTCCGTGTTCGGATATTTATTTTCCATTATTTTTCAAAAACTTTCAGGTTATCCATACAAGTACTTTTTCCCAGGTTGATCAACATCCCACTTTTAAAAACCATTCTCCATCCTGTATCCTATTGAGTTATTTAACTATATGTATGTGTAAAACGTACGTTATAATAACTATTTTCTCCTTCACCCCCACCCCCCTATTAAAATTTTTACCCCCCCCCCCTGAAAAATATCTAGATCCGCGAGTTTACACTGAATTGACGACGGATTTTACCGCTATTTCCCGATCATAACAAGGAGCACACGGCGGGTGTGACCGGTCAGCAAGGGATGCTCACTCCTCCATAGCACCTGATCCCACCTCTGATGTTTTGTAGGTCTGTGTTTGCTCTACTCCTATTTTGTATTGTTTTATGGGCTTTTGATCTTGAATACTGCTCGTTATCTTCATAGGTTTCATACCTTATCCATATAATAAACTAATTAACAATTTTTATTTATATGTTGACACGATATATCCCAGGGAGCTCGAGACAGAAGATATTACAAACCCTCTGTTTCATATTGAGATATTTTAGGAGAAAAAACTTTAATGGTAATCTAACAACCAAGCTCTTTGATAAACGTGATGACTTTAACTTTTCTATCGTCAATTTCGCTTAATTATGCAGGTGTATATCCTTATCACCTGCACAGACGGACGGACGTATAGTCGGACATACATCCCGATTACTATATACCCTCCCATTTTTAAAGAAGGGGGTATAACAAGTTGATACTTGTTGTTAGATCATTATTTTCACATCGAATTGTCGACAGGTTTTTCGATTCTATCCCGATCTTGGGAAGAAACACACTGTGGGTGTGACTTGTTTGCGGGGGATGCTCACTCCTCCATGGCACCTGATCCCACTTCTGATGTTTGAGAGGTCTTTGTTTCCTCAGCTCCTGATTATTATTGTTTGAATGGACTTTCGAGCTTGAATGGCTTTTGTCATCTATATATATTTCATATGAAGAAAAAAAATCAAAGAAGTTTCAAAACTGTTTTGACCTGGACTTATTTGAAAGAAGATGCAACCAAGTTTATTTCCCCTGATTCCTTATTATTGGTACTTGAAATATACATGTATAATCTTTTATTTGGACGACGCCAAGCGTTTGGGGAATTAAAGTAAACGTTCGGGACCTTAAAATCCGAGGATCTGTTTCTCGACTGGTGTCGGCATGATAACCACCCCTCACTTCTCTATGGCTCTGAGTGCCAAGTAAATTTGAAGTCTTTCACCTGTAAATGAAGATCTCTTTATGAGTGAAAAATTAATCAATCGAAAATGTAAAAGTTTACAGGCAAACGGACAGACAAATGAACAAGGCAATGATGAGAATAAATTCAACAGAACTTTCAGGTAGGCTTAAAATTTGATTTTTAATTAAATTTCCAAACTAGTATTAATACTCAAAACATTTTGGTTCGGTCTTTCTATTTTTGTTTTGCCTTCAGAGGTGTCATATCGATCGATGATGAAATAGTCAATATAAAGATCCTGTAATGGTGTTGCTAATAGTTGATATCGCTCTTTCTGTATTACATTGTACCAGTAAAAAGAGATAATATAATTGGCAGCTGGATTGCTCTCGGAAAAAAATGAACGATGTTTTAAAGTACAAAAGTTCAATTAACCCACGATATCTATCTGATTCGACAAAATAAAATGAGTAACAAAAATCGATCTTTTTGAAGCTTTTAAGGAAGAGTACAGTAATTAATGTAATTACGTAAGGTTGTTGGATTTAAGAACTAGGAACATAAAATTCCCCTCAACTGGAATCAATTTACCAAATCTAAATATAAAGGTAAATGGAGCTCTTTTTATGACATTTCCTTGAAGAAAATTGCTTTAGGAGATTAATGAAATCGTAAATAGTGAGAAGGATTTACTGTATACCCATTGGCATGGGACGAACTTATGTATCAGGTGTGCGGTAAATTATATAGATTACCGAACGGTCAGTCCTCAGTTTTGTCCAAAGGTTTTAAAGAGCTAGGTTCACGTTATGCATAAATGGCCCTGTCCTTATTTCAATTAATAAACTATCCCCCTCTTTTGTTTATCAAAGTAAAGTTGAGACTTGGTGCTTTCTTTTCCCATAATAAAATTTTCTTTTGAGAATCAAAGTATTGAAAAAAAGGCTTTGAGAAAATGCATTGTTCTTGAATTTTGCAGAAAACACGCGTATTTGACTACTTTCAGCAAAGAATCAAAATATGAGCAGCCTACGATCTAAAAATGAAAACATGCTTTTGAATCTTCATAAATAGATTTTTCAATATGTAACTGCATATTTTGGATCAGAAGTTGTGCTCTATATAAAATATTGAAAAAATCTTCAATTTTAGGCCTTTTGTAAACGAATTTACAGGATATTAAGAAAATAACGCATTTTATGACGTCATAATGCATTGATTAAAGGAAAACTTACGTCATGTTCAATAAATAAATGGTCGTCAACAGTCCAAGTGATAAATACTGCATTTTCGACCTTAAAGCCGCTTGGTTCGATTCTAATCGCTAAAAATATATATTCGTTTTTCTTTGTGAAAAATAATTGTCCATAAATTATTTCAACTTTTGTCAAATTATATCCCCAGAGTCTCTTTAAGCATTGAATTCATATTTTGGGATGTCTTCGGTCCTATAACACACCTGGCCGTGCCGAGGTATGATAATTTGTCGGCACGGCCAGGTGTGTTATAGGACCGAAGACATCCCAAAATATGAATTCAATGCTTATATTTACATTCTCTAATTTTTCCTTTTCATAATTGCTCATTTCGTTAATCTTAAATGTGAATTTAGCGCCCTTCAAAACTGTCGTGGTTAACAGATGTAAGAGCCGTTTGTGACGTCAAATGACGTTAGATGACGTTGCAAAGTTAAATGACGCAAACAAACGTTGCGAGGTAATAAGTAACAAAATAATTCTTAACGCACAATACGTTAACTTTTAAGTTAATTTTTCAGGGTTAAAGTTTTTCATTAAATTGAAATAAAACATTTTATATTTTGGTGTTCTTAGAGTATTGAAAATGCATATAGTTCCTATTGTGTATTCTCACGCGCGGTGACAAGGTTTCGCATGTGTTATAGAAATTTGAACGTCGTGGATATCTAATAGATTTCATAAGGAAAATTACACTGAATGTAAATATTTCTTTTTAAAGATATCAAAATTCAAAAGTTAAAAAAATAATTTTTGTTAGGTCAAACAAAAAATAATCCTTTGCTGACATTTGTTGACATTGCGTGAAATCACCTTCGAAAAATTAAATTTATCGCTTACATGTATAACTCATGAAGAACAAACCCGAGCATTTTTTCCACAACAAAGTGTACACGGGCAATATTCTAGCCCTCGTTACTAAACTCCCTTTTTAAAAAATCTTTAAAAATATCTGATTTTCCTTTATTCTTTAAATATGCATATTAATATAAAAATTACTAGGGATTATATTCAATTAATTTCTTAATTTTTAAAAGATATATCATGACTTAGGATACTAATGGAAAAAAAATACTCGGGTTTGAATTTTTCATAACTAGATATAACCGATAAAAGTATTTTTTTTCAAAGGTGACTTCAAAACAGATCTTAACTTCCCGTCAGGTACTGCTGTTTGTCAACAAGGTTTTTGGTCTATGTTTTCCGTGTAAGGATTGTTGTAATAGACTATTAAATCAATCTTATAATTAATTTTTATATATCATCTATGTAATGACATACTTTTATTGTTTAAGATAATATGTGCCTGTTTCGGATGAAGCGGCTTTAACTGAGCAGTTTTGATTTTTCAGAAATCTCAGGGCCAAAAAAGCCGATTAGTGGCTCTTGCTCTTTTCCCGAGATTAAAGCATTGCATGTTCAATTTCGCATCTATTTTTACTAGTTTGCAATTTCCTGAGCAGATTAAACAACATTGTTTAAATTCATCATGCTATGTAAAAGAGGGATTTGGGAACCCTTTTTTTGGTTCTTTTTTTTAATCAATAAGATACTGTTCGGAAGGCTGCGACAGATCTCTCGATAAAGATAATAACTAGCAACTGCTCCTTCGCCAACCTCTAAGCAGTTCGCAGGGAAAGTTGTAGTGTCTTTTGAATAAAATACCTTAAAATGTGATGGTAGGCGTTAAAACAATAAGATCCCTCACTTCCCAATGGCCTCAGGTGCCGAGTATAGGTTTATATAGACTTGAAGAAGGTCACTGATATTTGGTGAAACCTCAATATGATTGCAAAATTAACAAGTGGGACGTTAAACAACATACCAGCAATCAATAAATGATTCGGTAGACACATCATGAAAAAAATTAATACCTTCGCAATGGGAACTAATGGACCACCCTTAAGACAGTTTTTTTCCTTGTATTGTATTAATTCGTGCAAATGCTAAAAAAATGCTGGTGGATTTTATAAGCTATACTTTTGTTGTTTGAGGTTGTCTATTTACAAAAAAATGATTCACCATCGCGGAGTATCGTCTTAGACATGCAATATAATAAAGGATATGGAGATAAAGAACAGTATTTAATATCAAAGTCCATAAAACATTACAAATTAGGAGCAGAGCAAACGTGGACTTCCAAAAGATCAGAGGTGGGATCAGGTGCTATGGAGGAGTGAACATCCCCTGCCGACCCGTCATACCTGCAGTGTGCTTCTTGCCATAATCAGGAAATAACGGAAAATAAGGATTAAATTTATTCGCTTTTTTCGAGCTTTATACAAATGACTTTTTATAAATTGAATAATTTTGTAATTATCTTTAGTTTATCATTGAAATAAATAAGATAGCCCTTATTAATGTTAATGATTGAAAAATATTACAAAAATGATAATCAAATATCACAATTTCATCCAAAACTTCAATTATAAAAAATGCTTCATTGGAAAAAATGCGCACAACAGCGTAACTATATGGAAGAAATCAATATGCAGATGTGCATGCTTATTTAAGTGAAGAGATAATCGTGGTGAACATTAAAACTACGAAGAAAGGTTTTCCACGAAAGAGGGGAAAATTGTCGTATACTTCCATCAAAGTAATTTCAGAAGAAAAGGGTCATGCAAGAAGTGTAGAATTTTAAATCTCAAGAAAAAAGACTGTTAAAAATTTAAAGCCAGCTTTAATACCAAAATAATATGTGATTTATCCGAAAAACTAGTAAGATAAATTATGGATACTGGCTTTCGTACTTTTCAACTGTTTTCTGGGGAATCGTGAAGGAAGATTAAAAATTATTTTAGATTCAGATAGGACACCCCTTTTTTGTTGTATATGTATTTCCAAAAATATTTGAAGAGGATTGAGAACTCGAGTACAGAAATAAGTATGTCAGGATATTTAGAGTAGCCTTCCTGTACAAATAGGGGACCTGCCTGTCGAAATTCAGTTGCATTCCCAGTGGGCTTGACTATTTGGTAAGTCATTTTGTATTGCTAGTATTTAGAAAGAAATGGTAAAGAAACGACAGAGTAATTATTTGGTATCTTACTCTGCGTAAATAAAATAACGATCCTCGAACTATTATGATATAATGCTATAATATAAAAATTTATAGTGTAATAGTAATCTAAATGTTGCAGAAAAAACAATAATCCATGTAATTTATGCAATTTTTGTCTGCAACGTAAATCTTACTAAGAAATAATGAAAGACATTGAATATTTTTTTATGATTTCTTTAAAATAATAAAAAAAGGAAAGATCAAGTACATATAGATAAGACATTATATTATTGATAATTATTACATACTTAGTAATAAATACAGGGTTTTTACATATGCGATATGGCTGACGTCACAATAGCTGTATCAGCCCTGCAGGGCTGATATGGATTTGCGGGGCTAATATAGGTTATTAGCCCTGCAGGGCTGATACGGATCAATATCACACCCCTAGTAAATTAAACCTCAAGAAACAGTACTTGTGATCATACACATATTTTGGGGGTTACATTATTCTCTTAATTTTAACTTTTTGAATGTAATGATAATCTAACTGATAAATTATAGATTATTTTAAAATTACGGATTAAGGACATTTGAAATAGAAGTAGATGCAGAAACAACCCGAAACTGTATGAGACAATAGACTGTGTACATTTTAAGACGTCCGTGCATGATTGTTTACTTATTTTCTTTTCAGCTTGATGTGTTCTGTATTTTATTACTAAGTATGTAATAAATTTAATAAAACATACCCTTTTCCACATCACATCCTGTATCAGCCCTCGACCAATATCAGCCCTCAGGCCTTCGGCCCTCTGGCTGATATTTGTGTCTCGGGATGATACAGGATATGATATGGAAAAAGGGCATGTATTATTCTCTATGTACATCACAAGAGTTTTAAATGATGAAAAAGTCACAGCTCAAAAAATCTGGATAGGGACATGTTTATTGCGTTTAAGAAACAAAGGAGAAATACTAAGTGGGTGTAAGTGACACGAAACAATAAAATAGTCATTCTGTTCAGTAAAACTTTATTGTAGAACAGAGAAATCTTTCGGCCTAAGAATTTTTGAATCAATGCTATAGATAAATACAAATGTAAATGTAGGGAACTTATTCATGCTGCTGCAGCTTTACAAAACTGTGTACCACCATGTCTCCTAAAAAATTACCTTACTTTCTTTTGTTCTGTTGCCTTACTTCTAAAGTAAATCTAAGTCAATATTTTATTCGACAACCTTTATAATGATACATTTATTGTCCTCTTCTTATTCAGGATAAAAAGTAGTTCGATAGGTTGATTTAAAAACTTACAACATGAATGCAAAATATTCCAAAATCTGTTAGAAATGAGCAAATAGTTTTGACGCGATTAGTAGATTCTGGAATTGTTGAAAACTTTGCTGGAGGTTAAAAAAGTTTTGAGTCCATCAATATGTGACATGTCGATCTGGAGAGGACAAATAATGTTTTTAAAAAGATTGTTTTATAATTTCTTTGATTTTCATATTTACTTACCCGTAATAATTTTCATCTTCAGTGTACCATGATAGCCAATGAGGTTCTTGATGTAATATGAAGCTCGACGAGTCATAGAATAAGTAGAATATACTAGAAGATACTTGCAAATGTACACTACTTTGCCTATATAATCATACTGATGACGAAAAATTAATACGTCCATCCTATGAGAAAAAATGGAATTCGAATTGGCAAATTTTGAAGAAAATGATAATCTAAATTGCAACAGCGACATGAAAAGGAAAGAAGAGCAAATGCAGACCTCAAAACAACAGAAACTCCAACATAGAGACGTTGGCTAAACGGTTAAAGAGAATAAAAAATAAAAATTCAACATATGCTCGGTTTGACGATTTAAAAGAATTCAAACTGGAAGAAAATGATATCGTCGAACAGGAAAATGTACAAGAGATGAAAAATATCTTACATGCACCCTTTTACTGCCGATTTATTGCAAACTTCCCAATATTAGCATTTTTGTTGTCATCGACAATTCACGTTTTTGCCATAGTTATGACAGTGTCTCTCGTTGTGGCAGAGAAAAATGTTTTCCCTGTGGATTTTGAGACGGTCCCCCTTGTCCTGTATGACGACAGCACTAGAAAGCAGGATCTGGCATGGAGGAGCCGTGACGACTACCCCAGGAAAATATACAGGCCTTTGTTCGACCCACAATTTCCGTTATGGCTTGAAGGGCAGGTCAGGGATACGGTAGAAGTCATCTTACAAGTCGACAATGGAGAAATATTCAGTAAAAACAATCTCATTTTAATCCAATATACTGAAAATTTAATGTACAATATCACTTACTCAACCTATTGTCAGAAAGATGAGGATTTTCAGTGTGTAAAACCGAAGTCAATAATTCGGCTTTTTGATGGTACATATTTAAACTTAAGTTCTAGTTTTACTGATTTGGAATTCAACAATCCAAAACATGTATTATGTTGTGCTATGAAATTTAATGAAACCAAAGAGTATATTGAATATTTCCTTCCGAAAGATTACGACCCTTGTCAGCCAGGAAGTGTCGCTTCTATTACTAGATTATTAATTACAATCTGTGATCTGTTTAATTTAGAGAGTGAAGACCAAATTCGTGATTTCTTAATTCATGAAGTGAAACCTAATTTAATAGACATTCGTAATAATATTATCGGGGACAAAATGCATATGTACTTCACAAGCAAAATGATATATCAAAGTGAAGCCCTACAGCAAACATATGATGACGTGATATTTGCAATTGGGAGTTTTTTGTTCATTTTTCTTGTTATGTGGATTCAAACTAAATCGTTCTTTATAACGTCGTTTGGAATATATAGTATTTTAACAAGCTTTTTACTTGCAAATTTGATATATCGATTTATACTTAGTTATGAATATTTTGGTTTTTTACACATAGTTTCCATATTTATAATTCTTGGTATCGGTGCAGATGACGTGTTCGTGTTCTACGATTCTTGGCGCCTCACTGGCAAAGATACTAACCTTTTGACAGCTCATCGCCTGGCTGAATTTTACAACAGAGCTGCTAAAACTACTTTTGTGACGTCACTGACAACATTGGCGGCTTTTCTGGTCAGTGGAACTTCCCCGCTTCTACCCATAAGATCTTTTGGCCTCTTCACAGGTATCTTAGTTGGTGTCAACTATGTATGCGATTTAGTGTTTTTTCCAACCGCCATTGTTCTATATTCCGAAAAAATTAGACCCAAAACTATCAAAGTCAAAGGGTGGTTTTTTGAAAGATTTGGTTGTTGTGTGAGACGCATGAGACGTGTTTTGTGTGAAAAATGTACACAACTCCCTCAAGAAAAGGCATCTGGATTATCCGTCATCTTGATTCCGTTCTCCTTGGATACGAAGACAGAAGAAGATGCAATTCCAGATATGTTACCAGAGTTTGATAACTTGGAGGATTCTAAAGAAGGACTACACCAACTTTTTGAACAAAAACAGTTAACTAACTGCATACACACTAGCAAAGAATGTGACGACTGGGGGATAATAATTCAGTTTCTGCGACTCAGATTCTTTACCTTTATGAACCTAAGACCTCTCCGTATAATCATACCCGTGTTGTTTTTTGGAATTTCGTCGTTTTTCATTTATAACGCAACCAAACTGGAGCCTGACAGTAACCGAGTAAAAATATTCCGACCCTCGCACAATCAAGGAAAGGCAACACTACATCATTACTACACATTCCAAAGAAATTTTAGGGAGGAGCATACAAGCGTATATTTAGTATGGGGACTGTTGGCGAGAGACATGAGTGAATGTAGCCGCAAAAAATCCGGTTTTTGTCGAGGAAAAATGGTTTGGGATGATAAATTTGACCCTTCGTCAGCAGAAGCTCAGGTGGCTATCTATGATTTGTGCCAACGTTTGGAAAATGGCGCCGAACCAAAAATGACTCATCTGAGAATAAAAACAAATATCATCACTGGAAAACCAGAAGTCAGTTGCTATCTGACAACCATGGAACTCTTTCTTCAAAAAGATCTATTAGAAGCTAGGGAAAGGTATCCATCGGATCTAAATGTCAGTATCCCACTAGATAAGGCCAAAATGACAAAGTTTATGAATTCCAACAGTCAAATATACAATACCTCACACTTTTTTCCAGAGGACTTTGATAGATGGTTGGAGATAGGGTTGGAATACTGGATAACTAATAAGTATACAGGAGAGACCATTCAAAACTTTATTATGTTCGACCACCTGATTGGCGATGAATACATAATTGGAGAAACAGATATTGTTCGCGACACACAAGAAGAACCATTTATGTTCATGTTTTATGGCACAAAACTTCGATATTTTGGAATTCAAGTTAATCTATCCGTTAATGTTAACAACCTGGGATACAGTGAAGGAAGCTCGATTTATCAAGCATGGGAACAGCTAATTACCGATGAAAAAGATAAAATGCCAGCATCCTTGAAAAATGGTTTTCAATGCACAAGAAATACATGGCACTGGATACGAGTCCAAGAGATGCTGTCAGATTCGGCAATACAAGGGATAATCATTGGTTTGTCCTTGGCCCTTCTTGTTCTTATTCTGACTACGATGAACTTCATCATCGGGTTTCTAGCGTGGATCGTTATACTGCTTGTAACAGTATGTGTTGTGGGATCGATACCCCTGCAAAGTTTAAAATTAGGGATGGTCGAGTCTATTAATTTGTGCATGGTGGTAGGACTTGCTGTAGATTATGTCGTTCATTTGGCTGAAGCCTACAACATGTCGCCATTCGAAAAGCGACAGGACAAAACACCTGACATGCTAGGAAAGATGGGATTTTCTGTCATTTCCGGTGCGTTAACCACATTTGGAGCATCTGTTTTTATGATAGGAGCTCAAATTCAGTTTATCTATGAATTTGGAAAATTTGTTATGATAACTGCAAGCATGTCTCTGCTTTTCTCACTGTTTGTCTTTACTTCTCTTATGTTGAATTTTGGACCTGAAGGCGATACTGGTTCTATTAAGGCATTGTGTCGGAATTTCTATCAAAGTAAGCCAAGTGCTCCTGTATAGAAAAAAGAAGACAGGTAAAATGATAGAGACTTTCCTCTGAATTTACGATGCTGAAGGAGACGTATGGTTCAAGTAGATCTAGACGTATTCGAGGCATTCAGATTTTAGAACGCAGTTCGCAGTTCGTTATTCGCAATTCAAAAGTGAATTGCGTTCTAGAACGCAGTTCGCAATTCAAAATTTAAACATAAGCTGAGTGGTCTGAAATTTTGTGGATGGGGTACTAGGGGTCAGTTATCCACTTCTATGAAAACATGGTGATGGTACCTTTTCTAGTTTCCGAGATATGGCCCTCCAGTTTTTAGCCCTACTATATAATACTATACGAATAAACGTCGGGCTGGGGGACATCGAAGTCCCCTACCCTGGGGTC